>NC_043712.1:37347646-37521753 GCF_006229205.1 Suricata suricatta | reverse complement strand
CATACTAAATTTTTATGTCTTTTTTCTTATGAAAGACTAATGTACTTAAAAGTATCAGTGGCTATGTATGACTTGTTTTCATTTATTAATAATAATTTGAAATAAAACAAAGGAAATGGAATCTTTACATTCTAAGATAGTGTTAACTCCACAATCTCAAATTGATGATAAATTGATAAGACAAGGATGCGATTATTGGGAACGCTCATACTATGATTCAAAACCATTTTCTATTGTGGTATTATAGGTTGGTTAAAGTGATAGCCTTTTTGATGGGTTTTATTGTGTCTTGTGAGTAAGTCATAACTATGTCTGATGTTGGAATGGAATTATCACTACTGTATCATGAGTGGATATTTTGATTCTGTGGTTCCCTCAGTATTACAGCCTGACTTGTAATCAATAATGAATATTTCTTGATATTTAATGTGTATAGGACATTTATTTATACTCAATAAATATTTTTCAAAAGTTTATAATTTTAATAATATCACTTCAGCCTAAAACCTCTAGTACAGGAATAATTTTAATGGTGATTTGGCCTAAAAATCAAACTTAACTGCTAGCATCAGAGGAGAGAATAAGGAACAATCCAGGCCTGGGCCCTCGTCTACTGTCTAATAACTACTACGTAGCGTACTCACTTCACTAAACTTCTATTTCCTTATTAGTAAAATCATGCTCACTTCACAAGGCTTTTGTGAGGAATCATTGAGGTAGTGGTCATGAGTACAGTTGACCCTTAAAACAATACAGGTGTGGGGGCGCCTGGGTGGCTCAGTTGGTTAAGTCTCCGGCTTCAGCTCAGGTCAGATCTCACGTTTGTGGGTTTGAGCCCCGCGTCGGGCTCTGTGCTGACACCTAGCTCAGAGCCTGGAGCCTGCTTCTGGTTCTGTGTCTCCTTCTCTCTCTGCCTCTCCCCCTCTCATGCTCTGTCTCTCTCTGTATCAAAAATAAATAAAACATTAAAAAAAAATTAAAAAAAAAAACAGTACAGGTGTGAACGCGATCCACTTCTACATGGATTTTTTTGCAGTACAGTATTGTAAATGTATTTTCTCTTTATGATTTTCTTAATAGTATTTTTCCCTAGCTTTATTGTAAGAATACAGTTTATAATATATGTACAAAATATGAGCTAATTGTTTATGTTATTGGTAAGGCTTTTGGTCAACAGTGGGCTATTAGTAAAGTTTTAGGGGAGTTAAAAGTTACATGCAGATTTTAGACTGAGTCCTATTTCCCACGTTGTTCAAGGGTTAACTACACTTTGCAACTTGCTGTTTTCGTATGAGGTATTATTAATAACAAAAACAGAGGCTTCATTCTTTTCATGGAAGGTGCCAGGAGTCCAAACTCCTGCCCAATTGCACAGTCTTTAATGATTCACTCATGCAAACTAAACTCACCCTCTCAAGAAGCCTTTGTACTAGTCATCATTACCTTCTTGAAACCTTCCTTGCCCTCTCTGTAATTTCTCACTCAGCTCTTCAAATATTTCTTCCATTATAGCTTCATTTTGGACTTCCTCTCACTCTTTATATTCTCCTTGAGATATGTCACACCCAAGATTTTAAGCATTATCTATGCACTATGGACTCAAAATAACTGTCACTCGTCTAGACCTCTTCATTCTTATTTTTGATCCTGGACGTTCCCAGTGAAATGTCCCACCATAACCTTTATACCCAAATTGAGCTTATTTTCTTGGGATTCACTCTCAGCAAACATTCCTGCTTTCTTTCTTGCCAATGTTATCAGTGTCCAATATATAGCCAGTTTTAATGGGTGCTAGTTAGTTTTCCAGCTAGACCTTTTCAGTGCATTCGATACCTGTGAGCAATCATTCTAACAAAATCTCTACTCCCTTGGTTTTTGTGATGATGCTCTCTGGTTTTCCTGTTCTTCTGACTATTCCCTCTAAGACTCATTTCTCAAATCCTCATCTCTCTGAAACACTAACTATAATGTTAGTGTTCTTAGGATTCTAACTTTTATCTATCATACTTCTTTCTTTGCTCACTTTTATTTACTGAGCTGTTATCTCAGGGCTTTAACAACAACTACGAAGTCTATACTTCCCAGATCTTGCCCCTGAGTTTCGGAAGCTTATTCATATGCAGCGTTTTGCCTAACAATTATTTGGATGTTCCAGTAGCGTACAAACACTTCACATTCAAGTGGCCAAGATAGCCATTACCTTTCCCTTAGACCTCAATCTTTTTTTGTCTCCCGTCTCAGGTAATGGAACCATTATCCTCCATCGTTAAAACAGAAAGCTCTTGAGTTATCCTTAATGCCTACATTTTGCCTCACTCTACATTCAGTTAATCCTCAAACCCTGCTTTTAACTCTACACGTTTCTTAAATCCAACCCCTCCTCTCCTTTTCTCTTTCAACTCTCCTTAACCTAGACATCCATCCCATAGTCTTGGAATTAATGACTTGCTTTCTTTGCATGCAGTTTCGCTTGTTTGAGTCCATTCATCACAGCTATACTTATCTTTCTAAAATATAAATGTGACCTAGTTACTATGTAAAGCCTTTCTTGGTTCCCTGACACCTACAGCAAGGCATACTAAGCTGCCAGTGACTTGGTCCCTGCCTCACTGTAATGGTTTGTTGCTTAGTCCTTTCAGAATGACATTCTTTCTTTTACAGAACTGCCTCCCCAATTATAACTGTGTGCTTATTGCAAAAATACCAATTAGAGACCAGGCTGTGCCTGTTGAAGTTCTTCCTTTGAATTTATTAAATGGGAACAAGGGGAAATGCTTTCTTCCCCCACCCCCTAAATTCTTTGTATGAGAAGCTTGAGATATTGAGGCTGGAGGGGAGCCAAGATGAGAGGCCGAATGAAAGAATCCTTATGGCACTGAGCCAGACTTCTGATCCTTGAGATTCCCAGAGTGCTCCAAGTCACTGCAACTCTTCCTTTAATTCTGTGAACTCGCTGAGAATTCTGCCAATAAACCCCTTTTTCTGCTTAAACTAGTTGGAATTGGGTTCCTGTCACTTGCCAATAAGAATCCCAGAAATTTCTCTGCAGCCTCTTTGTTCTATCCCACTTTTCAATGTTAAATGCTGTAATAATTGCTTCTGTTCCCCCCACATGCACCATAAAGACTTGATTCCCTGCCTTTAACCATACAGTTTACTTTTCCTGGAGATCCTGTAAAACGTTTATCATTCTGCTAATTCTGGCTGTACTGGGAAAAGAACAAAAGCCAGGCCTTGGTCTGTGTTGATCTTAGTGAATTTAAGGAAAGTGGAGAAGATGAGTCCTGTGGCAAAATCCCAGGCACAACCCAGCCTCTGGTGATCACTCCCAACAGTAGCTGCCACCAGTCAGCTTCTCTGTTCAGTATCTCACCTGTTAACCATTATAAGCTGAATTGAGTACTGGTGGTCTCCTTAGGTTGTAATCTATCAGCCCTGGGAGTTTAGCAAGGGCGAAGGAGATTGGAATGATCCAATAAGAATGGAGAAGTTTGACACTTCAACCTGTATTATCCGTATCCCATAGCTTTCCTTTTGTATTTTCCTACCCCCATTAATTCTAATATAATAAATCTGAATATGGTGTGGGCACTTGGATTTTTAGCCAGAGCTAAGAACCACTGCTCTAGGATGCCTAATCAGTCTGAATCTGTTTTCATGGACAGTCTTGGCTGTTGCCATCAATTTTTGCAATGGAAAGACAGGTAATGACTGCCCTAAGGCAGAGTTTTCATCCAGCAACTAAGTTGGGAAGTATTCCCTCCTCTGCTATTTGTAGGGAGAGTTTGTGAAGGATTGGTGTCAATTCTTTGAATGGTTGGTAGAATTCACTAGTGAAGCCATCTGGGCCTGGGTTTTGTTGGAATCTTTTTAAATTACTAATTAAATCTCTTTACTTGCTAAGTAGTTCTATTCAGATTTTCTGTTTTTCTTGAGCCCATTTTGGTAGTTTGTATATTTCTAGGAATTTCCCAATGTCATCTGAGTAATCTAATTTGTTAGTACAAAGCTGTTCATAGTATTTTCTTATAATTCATTTTCTTTATTTTGGGGGGGGTGGAGCAGAGGGAGATTTTTTTTTTTTTTTTTGAGAGTGAGCAAGTGCACAGGGAGGAGTAGAAAGAGAGGAGACAAGAGGGTATGAAGCAGGATCTGTGCTGGCAGCAGAGACCCTGATGTGGGCCACGAACCCATGTACTATGAGATCATTACCTGAGCCAAAGTCGGACGCTCAATCAACTGAACCACCCAGGCACCCCAGTTTTTGTTTAAGGTTGATAGTAATGTCCCCTCTTTGATTCCTATTTATAATCATTAAGTTTTTTCTTTTTTCTTGTCAGTCTGGCTAAAAGACATTTTTTTTTTTATTTTTGTTCAGTGAATCACTTTGTTTTGTTGGATTTTTTTTTATTTTCCTATTTTTATTTTATTTCTGCTCTTACCTTTATTGTTTTCTTCTACTTGTTTTGGTTTAGTTTGCTTTTCATTTTCTAGTTTCTTAAGGTAGAAGATGAATCTACTGATTTGAGATATTTATTTTTATTAACAAACTTTATTTTCTGGAAGAGCTGTAGATTCACAGCAGAATTGAGAAGGCACAGAGAATACCCACATTTGCCCTGTCCCCCACACATGCATAGAGCCCCCTGTTATTGACATTCTGCACCACAGTGGTACATTTGTTACAATCCATGAACCTACATTGATACATTAGTATCACCCATGGTCCATAGTTTACATAGAGTTTACTTTTGGTGTACACACTATGGGTTCTGACAATGTATCCACCTTTGTATCATAGAGAATAGTTGCACTGCCTTAAAAATCCTCCCTTTGCCTATTCTTCTATCCCGTCTCCTAAGCCCTAGCAAACTGTCTCCACAGCTTTGTTTCCCAGAACGTGGTATAGTTGGAATCATACAGAATATAGCCTTTCAGATTAGTTTCTTTCTGTCTTGGCCGTTTAGCTCCGTTGGTTAGGGCGTGGTGCTTATAACGCCAAAGTCGCAGGTTCGATCCCCAGATTAGTTTCTTTCCCTTAGATATACGCATTTATGTTTCCTCTATGTGTTATTCATAGCTTGACAGCTCATTTCTTGTTAGTACCGAGTAATATTCCAGTGTCTGGACTTTTTTTTTTTTTTAAGTTTATTTATTTTGAGAGAGAGAGAGAGAACAAGGGGCAGAGAGAGAATCTCAAGTAAGCTCTACACTGACAGCACAGAGCCTTACATGGGGCTCAAACCCACAAACCATGAGATCATGACCTGAGCTGAAACTAAGAGTTGGACACTTAACCAACTGAGCCATACAGGTGCCCCTGGGTTTTTTAATGCAAGTAGTGATAGCTATAAATTTCCACCTGAGTATTGCTTTTATTGCTTGTCATACATTTTGATATGTTGTATGAAATACTATTTGTATAGGGAAGACGGGATAATTGTTTGCTTATTTACTTCATTTATGTTTTGAAAATAATAAACATTTTCACTAGTATGCCAGTTATGAATTACTGCCTTTAAGTTCCAAATTTATCTTTTTTGCCTGCTCTGTAAAATGATTTGGACCCTTTAAATATTTATTCAAGGGGTAGCCAGGTGGTTCAGTCAGTTGAGCATCCAACTTTGGCCCAGGTCATGATCTCGTCACTCGTGAATTCAAGCTCCAGGTCAGGCTCACAGCTTTCAACACAGAACCCACTTTGGATCCTCTTTCCCTCTCCCCACCCCTTATGCGTTCTAAAAAATAAACATTAAAAAATATATATCCTTGACCAGCTGGCAAATATTACGATTTGTCAGTAGAGGGCACCAGAGATATTGCAGGAGGAAAGGTTTTGTTTCCTGTTTCTGGAGTTTTGAGTTAGGCTTCTGGGGCAGCTTCCCCAGTGTTTGGCTCCTGTAACGTACAGGGCTTCTTAAGCCCCTGGCCTTTTCAGTTTATGGTGGCCAACAGCCAAAAACTGCTCTTGGCACCACCTCAGGTGGTTTGTAGTAGAGTGCCTCTTCTGAGACCCCTCCCCATGACTGACTTTCTCTAGCATCCTACAAGTTAGATTTCTAGCAGCTTCTGCCTAGCCCCACACCGCTTCCTTGCCATCTAGTGAGCCACAGGTACATCCTAAGAAGGTCTGCACCTCAGTTCTGAGGTGATCTTTGGTGGACAGGTTGTCTCAACCATAGAGGTAGTGGCTTGCTCCTTATATTGCTAATCCTGTATTTATTTATAGAGTTCCTTTTACTTCTTTACTAGTCCATTCCTTATTACTCCAATCCTCTGGTATAGTTGATAAGTCTTTAAATAAATAAAACCTTCTCTGTTCAAATGACTGTGTGGTTCCTCTCTGAACTGGACCCAGGCTGAAACAATAGGTAATTTCTAAAGGTGACAATATGGTTTGTTTCATTGATGAGCTGATGTGTCAAAATTAAGGATTTATGTTCAGTAAAGTACAAAATTAATGGACAATGGAAGAGAAAAGAACTGAAATGTCTAAAACTGATAAGGAATTGATATCTACAGTATACAAGAAACTCCAGCAAGAAAAATAGATCAACTCCAATAGAAAAATGGGTAATGGTGGTGGCCTGGGTGGCTCAGTCGGTTAAGTGTCCAACTTCAGTTCAGGTCATGAGCTCAAGGTTCGTGAGTTTGAGCCCTGACTTGGGCTAGCTGCTCCCAGCGTGGAGCCTGCTTCAATTCTTCTGTCCCACTCTCTTTGCTCCTCCCCCACTTGCACTCTCTCTCAAAAATAAATTTAAAAAAAGAAAGATGGGCAATGGATGAAAATTTAAAAGAAGACACCCAAAAGATCATTAAGAAATGTTCAGACTCCGTAGTAATCAGAAATGCAAATTAAAACTACAATAAGATATATCACACCGGTTGGTATGGAAAAAGTTTGGAAGCTGGACACTGGTTATATTTCAAATATACCTCAGATCTGTCCATCCTTTTCTCTCCATCTCATTTGCTGTCACTCTAGCCCAAGGCCACCATAATCTTCTGCATTAGTGTTAATACAAAAATGTAACTGATCTGCCCACTTCTATCCTTGCTCCCCCCCACAATTCACTCTTCCCTTGGGTGGAAGAGAATCTCAGTGTAGATCAGATACCACTTCCTTGCTTAGAACCCTCCAATAACTTCCTACTGCGCCTGGAATAAAATCCATTATCACGGCCTGCAGGTGATCTGAGTGATTACCTAACTCTTCAATTTCATACTGTGCCACTCTCCTTGCTTACTATTCTCCAGCATATACTTCAACATCTTGAACACTTCAAAGTCTTTTCCTTCTTCATAGCCTTTGCACATACTATTTCTTTGAATCTTCATAGAGCTAGAGCTAGCTAGCTCATCTTTCCTTCTACTCAAAGAAGCCTGGCCACCTTTTCTTGAACAGATCCCGTTAAGTCTATCACTGTTACCCTGCTTGTTTCTTTCATGATGCTAACATACTTTGAAATTATTTTATAAACTATTAATTTCTACATTATTTAGTTTTTAATCTCCTCTACTAGACAATACAATTCTGAGCGTGGGGACCATGTTTGTCTTTTTCACCATTTACCTTCAGCCCTTAAAGCAATACCTAAGAGGGTATGCATTAAAACACATGCATGGGACTTCTGGGTAGCTAAGTGGGTTTAGGGTCCCACTCTTGATTTCAGCTCAGGTCATAATCCCAGGGTCAACCCCACGCTGGTTAAGATTCTCTCTCACTCTCCTCCTATTCCTCTCCCCTGCTTGCTCGCTTCCTCTCTCTCTCTCTCTCTCTCTCTCTCTCTCTCTCTCTCTCAAATAAAATTTGAAAATAGAGTCTTGTCCTTTTGGCTAAGATCACGTGTAAAAAAACAAAAACAAACAGAAAAATCCACATGCGGATAAATTAATCTATTTCGTGTTTTACTTTACAAATGCAGATGATTCACACTTAAATGTGTTCTATTTAGTAATGCAACAACAAAACAAACTCCACACATTGACTTAAAATTCTGTTACTTTGGGACCCCTGAGCGGCTCAGTCCGTTGAGCATCTGTGCATCCGACTTCTGCTCAAGTCACTAAGGATTCATGGGTTCAAGCCCCACCTCAGGCTCTATGCTGACAACTCAGAGCCTGAAGCCTGCTTCAGATTTTGTCTATGTGTCTCTCCGCCCCTCCCTCCCTCCCTCCCTCTCTCTCTCTCAAAAATAAACACTGAAAAAATATTTTTAATGCCGTTACTTTACAAATTATCAGCGTCTCCAAACTTTCCCCCTCATGTTCGGTATCCATCTGTTACTTGTTTTATTGTCATCTGCCGGTTCAAGTCCTTTACCATTTCTAACGCATGATTTATCGTGTTTTTTGTGGGGTGTTTTTTTTTTTTTTTGGCTTATCGCTCTCTGCTTTGTAGGAGTTCTCTGTACATTAGCCTTTTTATCGTTTGTTTTGCACATATTTCCTCCCACATTCTCTGCGACTACTTAGCAGGGTTTTGTTTTTTAACTCCAAACCTGAACTACTCTAGGTAAGAAGGTGACGTCTGAATTAACTCCAGCAGGCCACGTGAAGTTGGCTAGGTGCCAGGGCAACAGAGCAAAAGAGAAAGGGAGCAAAGGAACAGGGTAAATCTCAAATAGGAAAACAATGACTACGCAAATTCCTGCTCCCTCCCACACCGGCGCGATCCTTGCTACCTACACCCCGGCCCGTAGGCCGGCGCCCGGCGCTTGTGTCTGACGTCACGGACGTACCGCACAGTTCACTCGGGCAGCACAACCTCCATGGCTGTCCACCCGGCGCGCAGATGCGAATCGTCTTGCGGCGCCGGAAGTCGAGGGCACGTGACCGGGTGACAGCCCTCTCTAGGTTGCAGGGCTCGCTTTAGGTGTTGCGGCACGGGATGGCGGAGGCGCCTCCTGTCTCAGGTACTGTCCCGGCCCGCGTGGGACTGGGCCCCTCTCAGGGAGCGGAAATTGGGTCAGTGACGAGTCCTGGGGCTCCGGCCATTCATATCGCGAGAGTGGCGCGTACTAGGGTTGGGGATAGTGGCTCGGAAGGGCCAAGCCACGCGAGTCGTGGGTACCGAGACCTCGCCCGTTCTCCACTGGGTTGTGAAGTCTCCGCAGCTGGGTCTCCAGGGAGAGCGGGTTTGTCCCCGCTCCGAGCGAATCTGTGTGGGCGTTCCGCCTTCTGCCGTCCCTCCCGCCTTCAGCCCGGCCCTACTGCGGCAGAGGCCGCACTGATCTCCAACAGGCGGGCGGCGGCCGAGTCACCGCCCGTGACGATGGCGGGCTCTCCATGCGTGGCGGGTTGGCGCTTCCTGGGGCAGCGGAGCGGGCTCGAGCCGGACGTCAGTGGTTTCCAATCTCAGACTGCTGCTAACTCGCAGTGTGACCGAGTCTTCCTTTCCTCAGCTATCAGTTGGGAGTGAATATGTTAATTCCTGTGAAGGCTCCTGCCGTGTACTGTACCTGTTCCGGAATTGTTTGCTTACTTCTCCTGGAGTTAGCTCTATGTGTAAATCATCCTCATTTGGCTGTTAATGTAACATTCATTTCCATTTCCTTCAAGGTGTACTTTAGGTCATTGTTGTCCAAACTTTACATCGCGACTCAATGCACACGTGTAAATACAAAAGAAAACGAAAAGTTTTAGAAAGTAATGTTTTTCCTTATTATCTGCTGTATGCTCTATTTTCTGTTTTACTTGAAAAATACTTGTCATAACCCACTACATTGATTTGATTTCAGGACCCACTCTTAATAAAAAACAGGACAGCAATTTGCAACATGTGGTTTGGAGTCTTAGTTCAAGACTCACTGATTTGAGTCTTAGTTCTACCACTCAAACAATGTTGGGGCACCAGGAAGAAAATATATCTATTTGTGTACTGGGTGGCGGGTAAAATGTACCTGTTACTCTGGGTCTTGGTCAAAAAATTGTATCTTCCAAACCCTAGTCCTGATTTAGGTATTGTATTGGGTCATCCTGGGGGGTGGGAACCATATTAAGCTGGTGTTTTGTTATTCTCCCACACGTTTTTCCCCCCAAATCCTCAACTGCATCCACTCATCTTCCCGTCCTCAGACTCACTTCTGGCCCCTTTCTACACTCTTCAGTGTTTGAGGCAAGAATGGGTGGGATTTGTTGTGAGTTACAGTTTTGGTCTCAGGTATTGTGCCCCAGCTTACAACCTGCCCCTCCCCCCCCCCGCCCCCCCTACAATGGCAAAGTCCTCTAGTCCAAAGAACTATTCCATGTTCTTTTTTAGCATCATCTCCAGCCCACACCCCCATCTCCACTCAGTGTTGCCCACTTCTGCCCTCAAATAGAGCAGTTCAGGAATATATTTCTGCCCATTGACAGAGTCTCCAATGCCAGCTTTGTTTCTGGACTTCATAATCTATTAGATTTTCCCCTTACTCTTCTCCACTCATCTGCTGGACACTAAGTATTATCTTGAATATAGGGTACCAGTTGTATCCTATTTACCAAGTAACTTCTAGGTATTTAAAATACTGAGGAAAAAAAGAGAGGTGTCTCAGTTTTTTGTGTTTTGGGTGCAGTTTACTGATTCATGTGCCCTTTTTCCCTTCCTCCTGTCTCTCAAGGGTCTCTCTGAGGACATTACCTACTACCTTATGTCTAATGGACACATGCTGTGTATGAATAGGTGCTGCCCTGTCTAGACTCTCTAGTTGCATCAGCTTCTTGCAGCTTAACATGGAACACCTTCTTCCCATCCTTTACCGAGCTATTCTGGACACCTTTACTGACTTTTTTCTTCCCCTCTCCTACTTTTGTTTCTTCTAGAAGGCGAGGACTATACAACACCCTTTTGGTCTAATCTTCCCATTCTCATGTTTATGTTTTTCTAGTTTGTGGAACATCTCCTTTGCCACTTAGGAATTTGTCTAATCCCCTTTTTGTTTTGTAAGGCCTTCCACCCCACCCCCAGAATTGCCTGTGTGAAAGCCACCAGGACAAATCCTGGATTGGGTGAAAGTTTACACCATGACGTTTATGATCTCATTCAGTTCTTGAGTATGTGTTTCTATGGTACTCACTGTCCAAACTCTGACAGTGTAGTGTAAGAGTGTAGTCTCTAGGGCCATGTAACCAGAGGTGGAATCTTGAGTCTGCTCTGGAATACCTCTGTGGCCTTTGGCAAATAACTTTCTCAGTCTCAGTTTTCTCATCAGGAATGTAAGCATTAAATGAGTCAACAGATGCAAAGTGCTTAGAATAGTGCCTGGCACATGTTAATTACCTAATAAATGTTAGGGTTTATTATTAAACCTGAAACCCACAGGCTCTGTACTGCACCCATCTGTGGTCAGGTCTGTGTGTTTTAGAGTCTGTAGCCCTAACAGCAACAATAAAGCACTATTTTAAGCACAATGTATATGTTACTAACTTGCTTTACTCTTCATAGCAAGTCTTGGATGTAGGGATTATTACTGTCTCCATTCCTTATAAGAAAATTGGGATTAAGTTACTTGCATACAGACATAAGTGATGGGCAAGTACATAAACCCATGTCTTCCTGGTCCTGCTGATTCATACATAGTACAGTTGACCCTTGAACTATGCAGGGGTTAAGGATGGCAACCCTCCACCCCCCTCACAATGGAAAATCCACATATAACTTATGAATTCCCAGAAACTTAACTTCTAACAGCCTACTGTTGACCAGAAACCTTACCAATGACATAAACATTTGATTAAAACAGATTTTGCATGATGTATGTATTATATACTCTTACATACTCTTTTTTTAAAATTTTTTTAATGTTTTATTTATTTTTGATAGAGAGAGAGAGACAGAGCATGAGAGGGGGAGGGGCAGAGAGAGAAGGAGACACAGAACTGGAAGCAGGCTCCAGGCTCTGAGCTAGCTGTCAGCACAGAGCCTGACGCGGGGCTCGAACCCACGAACGTGGGATCTGACGTGAGCCAAAGTCGGAGGCTTAACCCACTGAGCCACCCAGGCGCCCCATTACATACTCTTACAATAAAGAAAATATTGTGAAAAAATGAGGAGGAGAAAATATATTTACTGTACTGTAAACAGTTCATATATGTGGACTTCTGTAGTTCAAAACTGTTCTAAGTTTAACTGTATGATCTATATGCTGCACATCATTCTGGCCTTTTTTTTAATGTTAATTTTTGAGTGAGAGAGACAGAGTGTGAGTGGAAGAGGGGTAGAGAGAGAGAGGGGGACACAGAATCTGAAGCAGGCTCCAGGCTCTGAGCTGTTAGCAGAGAGGCTGACATGGTGCTCAAACCCACAAACCGTGAGATCCTGACCTGAGCTGACATCGGATACTCAACTGACTGAGCCACTCAGGCACCCCTCATTCTGGCTTTTCTACTAATTAGTTTTGTATCTTTAGGCAGATCATTTAGTCTTTGGGCTTCAGGGACAAAGTATCATCTTGAGGGGGAAAAATTAGTGGGTTAAAGAGACATATGCTAAATTTTTGAGACTCAGCTAAAATTTATTCCTGCAGGGAAGAGATGGGAACTAATGTACTCACTATGTTAAGTACTATCAATATGAAATCTTGCTTAAATTTCACAATAGCCCTTTGTAATAGTATTATCATCTTTTGTCATGGATGAGGAAATGAGGGCTAAAAGCAATATCCCTAAGCTCATAACATCATTTGGAGGACCAGACTTCAGACTGATTTTGGCTGACTCCAAAGCCTGTGTGCTTGATAGTACACAATGCTATCTTAGAGTTTTGAAAGACCACATGGAACCTGCTGATTGGTTCTCACTCCTGTATGCTGACCCAAATTTTTTTTATAAAACAAATACATGTATAAATAATGCCTGTCGGGGTGCCAGCCTGGCACAGTCGGCATAGCATGAAACTCTTGATCTTGGGATTGTGAAATCAAGCCCCACATAAGACAGAGAGATTACATTTAAAATAATAATAGGGGTTCCTGGGTGGCTCATTCAGTTAAGCATCTAACTTTTGATTTCGGTCATGATCTCACAGGTGTGAGATCGAGCCCTGTGTCTGTGAAACCTGCTTAAGATTCTCTCTCCCTCTGCCCCTCCCCTGCTTGTATATGCACTCATTCTCTCTCTCGCTTTCTCTCTTTCTGAAAAAAAAAAAATAACGCCTGATCACTCAGATGAGCAGTTTTACTTAGCAGTTCTTAGCAGTGGCTATTAGTGAAGCTGCTGGATATGGAATGGCCAGTCTTCCAAAAGCACCTTGAACCTATCACATTCGCAGGAAAAGTAGACCTTACTAAAGGCCTGTTTTATACAATCCTTAGGAAAATCACTTTGAGATATGGCCTAGAGACTTCAGCCTTCATGGGTGACAATTTCTTTACTGGCATGTCTATTTTCTTATGTCCTAGGTACTTTTAAATTCAATACGGATGCTGCTGAGTTCATTCCTCAGGAGAGAAAAAATTCTGGTCTAAATTGTGGAACTCAAAGGAGATTAGATTCTAATAGGATTGGTAGAAGAAATTACACTTCACCACCGCCTTGTCACCTTTCCAGACAAGTCTCTTATGATGACATTTCCGGTGTTCATCAGCACAGTTATCCTTTGGGAAGCAAACCTAAGAGTCAACAGACTTCTTTCCAGTCCTCTACTTCTAACAAATTACTCAAGAGCCATGGCCTTCAGAATCAGCCTTGGCAGAAACTGAGGAGTGAAAAGCAACATATCAAGGTCAAGAAAGTACAGAATCTCACTGACCAGACCTCAGATGCAGCTAGCTTAGAAAATGTGGCCAAGTCAGAAAGTGGGACAAACCCCAGAGAGTACAGCCCTTCTGAGAGTGAGAAGGAAATTGTCGGTGCTGATCCCAGAGGAGCAAAACCCAAAAAAGCAGCCCAATTTGTATACAGCTATGGTAGAGGACCAAAAGTCAAGGGAAAACTCAAATGTGAGTGGGGTAACAAAATAACTCCAAAATCTGAGGATGCTGGACCTGAAAATACCAAACCTGCGGGGGTTATCCACCCTGACTCTTTGGATACATCCTTTAGGAAAGGAGTATTGGATGGGTATGGGCCCAGACGCAACGAGCAAAGAAGATACCCACAGAAAAGGCCTCCCTGGGAAGTGGAGGGGGCTAGGCCACGACCAGGCAGAAATCCGCTAAAACAAGAGGGCCAACGACATACAAATGCCGGACCCAGAAACAACATAGCACCCATTCCAAAGGATAATGTTAATGAAAGGCCAGCAAAATCTGTCTGTGATGGTGGGAATTTGGCAGTTGTCAACAAGTCTTCCAGAAGGGTTGACCCAGAGAAATGCGCCGTAAGGAGGCAGGATCCTCAAGTAGCATCTTTTCCCCGAGGCAAACAGAACCACGTGCTAAAGAATGTGGAAACGCACACAGGTAAATCTACCTAGATAGTGAAAATGTTTTGTTTTGTTTTGATAGGTACTATCAAAATACATATTAGATACATCTTTCTAAAATACATATTAAACTGTGTCACTCCCTGTTTATTTCTGTTCACTGTTTCTCACCATATGCAGATTCTGGCTTCTTCCTTACCCAGCCCCCCCACCACATTGTATTGTCTGTACTTTATGGTGTTTCACCTTTTCCTGCTGTTGCATATGTGACTCTTTTTTTCTAGAATGTCTGCCATTTGGTTCACTAATGAATTCTCACTCATTTTTTTAATTGCTCTTTTAAAAAATATTTATTGTTTTGAGTGAGAGAGCGCATGTGCGAGCGGGGGAGAGCAGAAGGAGGGAAAGAGAGAATCCCAAGCAGGCTCCATGCTTAGTGCAAAGCCTGACACAGTGCTTGATCCCATGACCATGGGATCATGACCTGCGCTGAAATCAAGAGTTGGATGCTCAACCAGCTGAGCAACCCAGGCACTCCTCTTACTCATTTTTTAAGAGCTAGTTTAGCCACATATCTGGGAAATCTTTCTAATCTCCACAAATGGCATTAATCTTCAATAGCCCTATGATGTCTTTCCCTTAAATGTACATGTTTCAGTTAATAACAGTTACTGCTGGAAGCCATCATTGTTTATATGTCCATACCCTCTGTAAGCTTCCTGAAAGCAAAGACTATTTTTTTTCTATATCCCTATTGCTTAACATAGCTCTTAGAACATAAAAGGTATTCCATTCAGTTGGAAAGTTCTTCCGTACATTGAACTAAAAACTGCTTTCCAGGGACACCTGGGTGGCTCAGTCGGTTAAGCATCCGACTTCGGCTCAGGTCATGATCTCACGGTCCGTGGGTTCTAGGCTCTGCCTGCCTGCCTCAGATTCTGCATCTCCCTCTCTCTCTCTTTGCCCCTCCTCCACTCACACTCTGTCTCTCTTCCTTTCTCTCTCTCAAAGGTAAATAAACATTAAAAAATATTTTAAAAAATAAAAAATAAATAAAAACTTCTTTCCAGTAAATACTTTTTTTTTTAATTTTTTTTTTAATGTTTTATTTATTTTTAATACAGAGAGAGACAAAGCATGAGAAGGGGAGGGGCAGAGAGAGGAGGAGACACAGAACTGGAAGCAGGCTCCAGGCTCTGAGCTAGCTGTTAGCACAGAGCCTGACACGGGGCTCGAACCCACGAACGTGAGATCTGACCTGAGCCGAAGCTGGAGGCTTAACCGACTGAGCCACCCAGGCGCCCCTCCAGTAAATACTTTCTCTCCCCTAGTTCAGGTTCTGTCCTCTAAGCAACACAGCAACCAGTCTCTCACCAGTTTCCCACCTCTTCATTGCAAATCAACTATTTTGCAATATTTGAAGACACCTCTTATTTTGCTCTGAGTATGTATATTTTATTCAGGCAAAATAGTTTTGTTCTTATAGCTGTTCCTTGTGGACCTTCATCATCTAATCTTCCTCCAGTTTAATTTGCATAGCCCAGCCCAACACATAAGTCACCACCTACCCAGGTCTGTTTTTACACTGGCTCATAGTTCTTCTAGTTCTCATTTGCTCCCTTAGGCTGTCCTTCCTCTTGGGACCTCAACTTTTATATGAACAAAAGTAATGTTATACTAGAGTTGTTTTTTAATTCTTGAGGCTGGTTAATAATTTCCTTTTGCTTTGTAACAAATTACCACAACTGTAGTGGCTTACGGTAACACAAATTTATTATGTCGTAGTTTCTTTGGGTCAGGAGTCTGGGTATCCTTTAGCCTAGTTCTCTACGCAGAGACCCACAGGACTAAAATTTGGCCAGGGAGGGAATCTCATCTGAGGCATGAGGTTTTCTTTCATGCTCACTGGTTGTTGGTAGGATTTAGTTCTTTATGGTTATAGGGTGAGGTCCCCTGTTCTTGCTAACTATTGGCTGGGGGTCACTTTCAGCTCTTAGAAGTCCCCCTACAACCCCCACCCCCCCGCATGACCCTCTATACAACATGGTACTTTTCTTCTTCAAGGTCTATAGGAAAGCATCTGCTGGAGATTCTTCACATCTCTCTGACTTCTTTCTCTGATCCCTAGACTCTTTTTAAAGGGTTCACTGATTATATCAGGCCCATGCAGAATCATGGGGAGATTACATAGGGCATGCACACCTGTATGTGGGAATCTTAGAGGCCATCTTAGAGTTCTACCTAACAAATCTCTCTTGACCTCACATCCCCACGTAGTCTTAACACTTTATTCATATTTATTGAGTAAATATTATGTACCAAGCACTGTTCTAGGTACTGGGAATACAGTACTGGTGAGATTTACATTTTAGTAGGGAAGGCAGGCAGAAAGCACTTAAACCAATATTAAATGTCAGGTTGTGGGTAAGGACTAAAAAAGATAAAGCAGGTTAAGAGGACAGAGTAAGAGGGGCACTAGTTTAGGTATGTTGGTCTGTTTGATGAGACATTTGAATGGAGACCAGAAGGAAATGCAGAAGTGCACCATATGGCTCTCTGAAGAGTATACCGAGCAGAGGAAGCAGCAAGTTTAGATTAGGGTGTGAGGGGGACTTCATGAACAACAGAGAAGCAGGCAGCAGTGGAGGTCAGAGAAATCACAGGGGCTGTATCATGTGAGGCCCTTGGATTTGTTTTGATTAAGATCAGAAGCAGCTGAAAGGAAAAGGGATGACATGATCTTACTAGCAGCTGTGTGGAGAACAGGCTGTAAGGAAGCAAGCAGACAAGTTAGGAGGTTGTTGCAGTAATTGACGTAGTTGATGATGGAGACTTGGACTAGAGTGGTAGTGTTGGAAGAAGAGTGTTAGACTTTGGATATTTGGAAGATAAAACTGACAGGATTTGCAGATAGACTAGATATTGGCTCTAAGAGAATGAGAGGCATCAAGGATGAAACCAATGCTTTAGTGTCTGGCTGACTCATTCAGTAGAGTATGTGACTCTTGATCTCTGGATTGTAGGTGTGAGCCCCGCATTGGGTATAGATATTACTTAAAAAATAAAATCTTAAAAAAAAACAGAATTGCTGTGTACTGGAGTATAAGCCTGGGAGAGGAAAGAGTGTTGTTTATTTTCAAAACTTTTTAGTTTGAGATAAATTTAGATTTATAGAAAAGTTGCAACGTAGTACAGAGAATACCCATATATCTTTCACTCAGCTTCATCCTGTGTTCATATCTTACATAACCAACTCTGGTCCTTCTTCAAAACTGAGAAATTAATGCTGGTACAATAGTATAAACTAATCTGTAGACTTTATTTGGACTTCACCATTTTTTCCCTCCACTAATATCTTTTTTTTTTGTTCCAGGATCCAATTCAGGATACCACATTGCATTTAGTCATCATGTCTCCTTAGTCTTCTTTTAGTCTTAGTCTTCTTGTTGGAAAAGTTTTCTTGGTCTTTCTTGTTATAGAAGTTTGGATATGTTTTGTTTTGTCTACTCCTTGTTCAGAAAAGATAGAGAGTTGGTTAAGTAGGGAATTAAAAATTCGGGAAGAGGTCTGGACTGGAGATTTAACATTGGGAACTTTCACCACAGAGTCCTCTAACAGACTAGAGGAGGTCACCTAAGGGTTTGAGTGTAGTTAGAGAAGAAAAGCTTGAGGATGGAGACTTCCTATAACTCAGTGTTTAAAGGTTGGAAGATGAAGACCCAGCATAGGAGATGGAGAATAAGTAGCAGTTGAACTAGGAAGTGAACCATGTTTTAAATGGCAAACTAAAAAAGGAGTTCAAGGAGGAAGTGATCAATTGTGCCAGATGCTACTGATGGGTCCAGAAAGATGACAAATCCAAGTGGATTTGGCACTGAGAGTTATTGGTCTTGATACGAGCAGTTTCGGTAGAGTCGTGGATATAAAAACTTGATTGGAATAGAAAGAGAGGATTAGCCCAAATATAAGTCTCCATGGCTGCTTGAGAGTGGTCTTTGTGGGGTGCCTGGGTGGCTCAGTCGGTTAAGTGTCTGACTTCATGATGCTTCTGAGGTCATGATCTCACGGTTTGTGGGTTTGAGCCCCACGTTGGGCTCTGTGCTGAACGCTTGCTTAGAGCCTGGAGCCTGCTTCAGATTCTGTGTCTCCTCTCTCTGCCCCTCCCTACTCATGGTCCGTCTCCCTCTATCCCTCAAAAATAAGTAAATATAAAAAGGAAAAAAAAGAGAGTAGTCTTTGCAAACTCTCATTCTGTACTGAGAGAAACCAGCACTGCTTCTCTTCTTCCAGGCTGTCTACATCCCTCATTCTGTGGTAACGGGATCCCCTATATCTTTAGTAAATTTCTGCTCCTGCTCTTAATTAATCTGTGGCCTCTGTAAGTTCACCACTTTTCCTTACAGTCTTTCAGAGCTTGCTCTTTTTCCTTATCCCACTTGCCTTAGTTTCTGGAATATGGGAGAAGCATGCTCCTCCCTCAGTGTCATTTCAGAACTGTTTTTCTTCTACCTTTGTATCAAAATCCCTGCTCCTTTGAACTTAATACTACATCACCTTTTGGCTTCATCGTCTTCCATGTCTATCTTTGTCATGTATTAGCCTCCGAATCTCCCAGCCCCAGTCCTCATTTTTAAAAAAATTTTTTTCTAATGTTTATTTATTTTTGAGACAGTGAGACAGAGCCTGAGCAGGGGAA
Organism: Suricata suricatta; assembly: GCF_006229205.1. NCBI lineage: Eukaryota > Metazoa > Chordata > Mammalia > Carnivora > Herpestidae > Suricata > Suricata suricatta. The sequence continues at coordinate 37,502,713 of NC_043712.1, read as the reverse complement.
GGGGGGTGGGGAGATGCAGAATCTGAGGCAGGCTCCAGGCTCTGAGCAGTCAGCACAGAGCCCGATATAGGGCTTGAACTCACGAACCATGAGATCATAACCTGAGCCAAAGTTGGATGCTTAACTGACTGAGCCGTGCAGGAGCCCCAGCAATCTTATTTTTTTAACAAGCCTCCTGGTAACTCTGATTTGAGAACTACTGATTTACCATGAATCTTGCCGTTAGTCTGGGTGACTTTAGTGATCATGTGGATTATACCATCCTCGTGTTCTTTGACCTTCTCAACTGCGGTGACCTTTGCCTTCATTATATCTCTACACCCACTACTACTTTCCAACCATAACCTCCTGTCCTCTGGCTCTCCGTCTCTTCCACACACTAACTGTATCATCAGTCATCTACCTTTCTTTATTCCCTTTTCAGGCTGGGCCTTACTGTAGTTTTGAAATATTACCCTTCTGCGAAGCCATTTGGCAGAATCCGCACCCTGGATTGATGCTACGGTCTACCTTTTCTGCTCCATGCTGGTCCAGAAAATCACACAGTAGTACAGATTCGGGCTGCAGCAGATTCACTCAGCTTCTCAGGAAAGTCATCCTGGTCATCCTGTTTAGATCTATAACACTCCCCCAACTGCTAGTGTTCCTTATCCCTTTCTGGTTTATTTTTCTCTAAAGCACTTTCCACTATTTGATGATGCTACTTCTTTTTTCATCTTTTTTCATATTCCCCTACTACATAGTAACTTCTAAGAGCAGAAGACTTTTTGTCTGTTTTGTTCAGTGTATATCCTTAGTGTTTAAACAATGCCTGGCACATAGTAGGTTCTCAGTAAATATTTTTGTTTAGTGATTTCTCCAACTTCAGTTCACTTTCAGTATTGCCTATTTTCCCCTTACACGTCCATGGTCAGCTGTCGTTCCCATTTTCATCTAAGACTACCCCAAATCTTTTCCAGTCTTGTTCAGACCTTCCTGCCATTCGTCTCTCTCAGTCTCAGTGGGCCTCCTTGCCTCCTACTTCACTGAGAAAAGGGAGATCATCAGGCATAATTTTCTTAACTGTTTGCTCCTTTTAGGAAAACTCAGAGAAATCTGAGTTTTCTTTCATTCTGAACTCTCCTTTATTTCCTTCCATCAGCCTTTTCACATCTGCTATTCCAGCTTCTCAGCCTGAAGCTCCTCTCAAGTCTGTCCTATGCCCTGAAAGAAAAACTCCCATCCTGTGGCTTCCTGGTAGTGTTTCCTTTCCTTCCATTCCAGTCTAATCAAGAGTCACTACTGTATCTTTTTCCCTATTTTGATTCACTTCTCAGTCCTCTGCCATCATCACCACTTGACTCAGAGAGCTACTGGTAGGGTCATTAATGCCTTCCTATATGCCACAGCCAGCAGACAGATGTATTTCAGTCCTCATTATCCTGGCTTTTGTTCGAGTTTGATGTGAAGGAGTCTTTGTTGAAGTGTTACTTCCTTGATACCACACATTTCTGGTCTTCCTTGTTCTTGGCTGTTCGTGCATGCGTCCTTCAAGTTTCTCTTCCTCCACCTCTTTGTTAAATGTTCCTGTTTCCTAGGACTTTGTCTCAGTCCTCTGTTCTTCTTACTTGATAAGGTCTCACTGGGAGATTACAACTGCTCTTTCAGCCACTGCCTCTGTGCTGTGCTGACTTCTAAACTCTTACCTCCAGATCCTAAACTCTGCCACAAGCTTCAGACTCCATAAACGTGGTATCTGACATGCACTTCACACTCAGCAGAACCACCTTGACATGTTGACCATGCTTATATTGTATTAGTGTTTTAGAAACAGCTGCCTCGCATTTAATGAGATAACTTTATAAAGTTGCTTTAGTAGGTAACTTACCTTTAGTCTGAAGATCTAGATTTAATCAGCTTTAAACTTTTGTTCCATTTTCCTTTTCTTTCTTTCTTTCTTTCTCTTTCTTCCTCTTTCTCTTTCTTTCTCTGTTTTTTTCTTTCTTTTGAGAGAGAGAGTGAGTGGGGAAAGGGGTGGAGAAGGAGGGAGCTAGGGAAGGAGAGAGAGAGAGAGAGAGAGAGAGAGAGAGAGAGAGAAAGAGAGAGAGAGAGAGAGAATCTCAAGCAGTCTCCATGATCAGTGCAGAGCTAAGGTGTGGGGCTCAATCCAGTGATCCTGAGATCATGACCTGAGCCGAGATCAAGAATTGGACACTCAACCACCTGAGCCAGGCACCCCTCCTATTTGTTTTATCTATTCCTTTTTAGTTTTGCAGATATATTTTAAAGTAAATACCAGATATTATTTTACCCTTTTTAAAGTGCCATATATATTATAATCACAGTGTATTCTTGGATTTTTTCTTTTTAAAAAAAAATTTTTTTTACATTTATTCATTTATGAGAGACAGAGTGTGAGAAGGCTAGGGGCAGAGAGAGAGAGACATAGAGTTAAAGCAGGCTCCAGGCTCTGAGCTGTCAGCATAGAGCCTGATGCAGGGCTTGAACTCATGAGCTGTGAGATCATGACCTAAGCTGAAGTCAGATGCCCAACTGACTGAGCCACCCAGGCACCCCTGGATTTTTCAAATTAGAATTGTTTTAGGCTTCTTTTTAAAACAGCTATTTAGGGGCGCCTGGGTGGCTCAGTCGGTTAAGCCTCCGACTTTGGCTCAGGTCAGATCTCACGTTCGTGGGTTCGAGCCCCGCGTCAGGCTCTGTGCTGACAGCTAGCTCAGAGCCTGGAGCCTGCTTCCGGTTCTGTGTCTCCTTCTCTCTCTACCCCTCCCCCTCTCATGCTCTGTCTCTCTCTGTATCAAAAATAAATAAAACATGAAAAAAAAATTTAAAACAGCTATTTAGTGCATCTGAAAAGTTTATAGTCAGTTAACATTTCAATCAGGTCTCTTTGTTCTTCTGATTATTTCAGTGGGTATATCACCCTCTTTACTGATACATTATCAAAGTGGAAGTATAGAGTAGACACGGTTATGACTGAGGGATTATGGGGAAGCCCTGTTGGAAGAAGGTTTAGGATTGAAAAAGAGCCTGCAGTCAGACCATGGCTGCATCCAGCAGACAAGAGTTGTGGACCTGAAATGTGATAGTTTATCAGCACAGAGCGGTTCCAGGACAGTACCATATTTTACCTATGTTAAACATGTTTGGATAAAACTGAAGTATTGTTAGTGAAAGGATTATACTGTTTCTCTTTATAGGTCTTTCTGGAACCTTTTGCTATATTTTAATTTTTTTTCATTCATTTATACAAGTATGATTGAGTGCTCACTATGTCCCAGGCAGCACTGTAGGTAAAAACCTCAGCCCTCAAGGAGTATACATTCTATGTACAGAGTCAGGAAATAAGCAAGGCAAAATAAGTAAAATATATGATATATAAAGTTCAAAAGGTGTGGAGAAAAAATATATAGTATAGAAAAGATATAAGGAATGTTGGGAAATTGGGTTTCAAATTTTTAAAGTATGGCCAGGGACTGCCTCATTGTGAAGATCCCATTTTGAGTAAACACCTGAAGGCACTAAGGGACTGAGCTATGTCTAGGGAAAAGTATTCTAGGCAGAGGGAACAACAAAACCCTCAGGCAGAAATCTGCCTGCAAGTCTGGGGCTAGAAAAGTGGCCATTGTGTTTCCAGAGTAGTGACCTAGGGGAGGAGGAATAACCGTAAGGACCGGAAGTGATGAAGGCCGTTGTAAGGACTTTGGCTTTTACAAGCATGTGATATAGGAAGCGTTGGGAAGTTCTGGGCATGAGTGGCATCATCTAATTTGCATTTTAACAAGCTCCCTCTAGCTGCTGTGTTGAGAATAGACAAGTAGAGCAAGGACACAAGTACTGAAGACTAGTTAGGAGGCCATTTTAATAATCCAGCTGAATGGATAGTGGTTTGGGCCATACTAATAAGGGGTTGGATTCTGGATATATTTTGAAGGTAGAGCCAGCAGGGTTAACTTTCAGATTAAACATGGGATATGAGAAAGACAGCCTTTGGAAAGGGCTTGGAAGAGCTTTGTGGGTTACTCAAAGTTGGCAGTTGTTCCCACATCACTCTATGTGTGTGCATCCTAGTGATCAATTTCACTGTGACTAGATTTAGAAACATCACATATAAAATAGTATTTATTAACAAGCCATAAACTTAATGAATAAGAGAAATGGTAAAACAAAAAGACAACCTTCAGGGTAAAAATCAAAACAACAGTCTATCATAGTCTCGTGTCTGTTCCAAACTTTACTTACTTTTTTGTGTCCTTCTTTTTTTAAGTTTATTTATTTATTTTGGAGAGAGAGCATGGGGGGGGGGGGGCAGAGAGAGAATCCCAAGCAGGCTCTGCGATGACCTGAGCCGAAATCAAAAGTTGGACGCTTAACCAACTGAGCCACCCGAGTGCCCCTAAATCCTTTACTTCTAACTCTGTTCTGTTCTGGAATAGTCAGTGGGCATTTTCTACAAAAAGTATCCCAGATGTAATTGTTGCAAACTATTACTCTGCCCCAGTCAGGTTCTTGTATCTAGATGACTCAAATGTAATCTCACTTTCTAATGAGCTCTTACTTAATTTACCCATTAAGAATCATTCACACATACTGTGCTAACTGGTGGGAAACATAATTAACTTTGTTATTCAGAAATGTTAACCTATGCAGAATAGGGTATTCCTGCTTTTAAGAAAGAATCTAAGTCTGGTTCCTCAGTTTTTATAATGTAATTCAGTTTTATGTTTATCTGTTATTTAAAACAAGTAGATATCCCTTTATCAGCTACATAAAATCTTTATTCCAGGCTTTCCTGACAACAGAAGAACTATCCCAGAAACTTCACTGAAACTTATAAGAGAGAGAAGTTGTAGGACAGAGTAGGTGATACTCATTTATTTATTCATCCATTCATTTAATAAACATTTACTGAGCATGTCCTAAAGGCTGGGCATTGGAAATACAACAGGCCCTGGCCCTGCCTCACAGACCTTATAGTCTTACAGTATTTCTTTTGACATTAAATTGGACAAAGTAATCCAAAAACAAATATTATGGAATGATTAAAATGCAAACTTGTGGGGTGCCTGGTGGCTCAGTCAATTGAGTGTCAGACTCTTGGTTTTGGCTCAGGTCATGATCCTAGGGTTATGGGATTGAACCCCACATTGAGTTCTGCGCTGAGCATGGAGCCTGCTTGGGATTCTCTCTCTCCCTCTGTCCCTCCCCTGCTTGTGTACTTTATACTTAAAAGTGCTTTAGCACAGCACTTGGCATGGTGCAATCAAGGTTAGTTATTTTATTCTTATAACCTAGTGGGCTCTGATAACAAATAAAATAGTGTTATGAAGTAAGTGCTAAAAATAAGGCCTGAAGAAGGAAATTCTCTTTATCTCTGTCTCTCTCTGTCTCTCACACACACACCTCCAAGAGCACCTGACTATACTTGGGATCTAGAAAGACTTTGCTGAGATCATGTTTAAGGGAAAATCTTGAAGTGGGTGACAGTATTAAGGAAAACATATGGGAGGATTCCATGGTACTGCTTTCTTTTAGCAGATGCTGGGCTTCTGAAGCCAGGTTCTGTGTCTCCTTTAATCTAGTAACCCTACCATGGGGTTGTGGTAAACACCAGTAATACCTTTGTGAATAGATCAATGGAGAACTTTCACGGCCACTACTAGAAGAGATATTACCACCCTGGGTTGTTGGAACCTGTGCAGGCTTAGGTTTCTTTCAGCTGACCACTGTAGCTTCATGACCCCCTTCCTAGCATGAATCCATGGATCTGGATCAGATTGAGAAGAGGCAAGGAGAGGTGCTGCATTGCATTGGCTTCTGAGGATGCTTAAGCTGTGTTATGAGGGGCATTTGGTTACTCCAGTTGGTTGCTAGGCAGTTTCTTGGGAGTGTTTCCTCAGTTGTGGGAATCCCCACCTGAATGTCAACTTCCTAAGTCTTCTCGCTCAGTATATTCCTCTTCCTTTTTGGCCCCAAACACTGAACAACCACCTTATTCGGAATCAGACAAGATACTTAAAACCTCTGTGTTTGGATTCTTCTCTCAAATGCCTTTCTGATCCTTGGTTGACTATAAAGTAAGGAATGTTTTTCTATGTTTGAATTAATTCATTTGGTTTTTTTAAACAGGTTCTTTAATTGAACAGCTGACTACAGAAAAATATGAGTGTATGGTGTGCTGTGAATTGGTTCGCGTCACAGCGCCAGTGTGGAGTTGTCAGAGCTGTTATCATGTGTTTCATTTGAACTGCATAAAGAAATGGGCAAGGTCTCCAGCCTCTCAAGCAGGTCAGTCTTTTCTCTCTTCTGAATATTCTCACTCATTTGATATATTCAGGTTTAAAACTTAGCTATTTTTTTTTAAGATTTTATTTTTTAAGTACACCCAACATGGGGCTCCAACTTATAGTCCCGAGATCAAGAGTCATATGCTCCACCAACTGAGCCAGCCAGGCACCCCTTAAACCTATCTATTTAATTCCTCTTAACTATTTTATGTGCTGTGTTGCCTTGAACATGTTTCTGATGACCAATATTAAGCTATAGATTTTAAATCTTTAGCTAAGGGGTGTTTGGGTGGCATAGTCAATAGAGCGTGCAACTCTTGATCCTGAGGTCATGAGTTCAGGCCTAATGTTGGGTGGAGAGCTTACTTAAAAAATAAAAATAAAATTTTTAAAAAGGAAAATATTTTAAACCAGCTAACATAACAGTACTAAAATATATTTGGGACAGAACAAAAATCAGTCCCATTTACTGAAAATGGTAGCTTTTATCCAACTAGCAACTATAGAAAACATTTCCTGTATAGTTTGCTCTAGAAAATTTATAGAAAGCAGTTGTTGGGTTTTGTTTTGTTTTGTTTTGGAAGCAGTTGTTTAGTTTATGCTTAGGATGTTAAAGTTGCTTTACCTTTAACAGATCTTCTCCATAGTATTTTGTGGGTTTTTCCCAAAGTATACTGCTATTTATGGATAGTGCAAATGCTGTTAAGGATGTTTTCTGATCTGTGACTCTTCTAATTTAAGATATCTCGGGGTGCCTGGCTGGCTTAGTCAGTAGACCATGCAACTCTTGATCTCAGGGTTGTGGGTTTAAACCCCATGTGGTATATAGAGATTACTTAAAAATAAAATCTAAAAAAAAGACATCTGGGTTTTCTTGCATGTACTCAAATATTTTATCCTCTTTTTTCTCAAGCCAAGATTTAGATGGTGTTTACCCTAATGTTAGAAATAATACAACATTTTCACCACATAATGAAATGATGTGAATGATGGATGGTAATGCTGTGATGGTAATCATATTGTAGTATATACACTTATCAAATCAACATGTTATATATTTTAAAATTAAACAGAGCTATATGTCATTTATATCTCAGTTGACATTAAAAAAAATGGATACCCATTTGATTATATCTAAAGCCCTTATAAATATAAGCCTAAATGCAGTATTTAAGCAAAGCACTCAATATTGTGATTTTGGTTTTTTTTTTTCTTTAATGTTTATTCATTTTTGATAGAGCATGAACAAGGGAGGGGCAGAGAGAGGTGGGGAGACAGAGGATCCGAAGCGGGCTCCATGCTTACACTAGCAAGCCCAATGCAGGGCTCAAACTCACAAGCTGTGAGATCACATAACCTGAGCTGAAGTTGTATGCTCAACTTACTGAGCCACCCAGATGCCCTAATTTTGTTTCTTAAATGCCTGATAGCTTTAACATGAAATGACTACTGCTGCTTCAATATTATGGCTTCCTTTAGATTTAAATTTTTAAAAATTGCATGTGCTTTTGTAAGAAAGCTATTTTGGTTTCCTCTTATTTTTCTTAACAGATGGCCAGAGTGGTTGGAGGTGCCCTGCTTGTCAGAATGTTTCTGCACATGTTCCTAATACTTATACCTGTTTCTGTGGTGAGTTTTTTTTGCTTTCATTTGAGTCTCTTCCACTTCATGCATGGTAACTCATTTTCCAGCCCAGAAGAAGTGAGGTACTGGGCATGTTTTAGAAGTTACGAATACTAATAAGACTTCAAAGTTACAGGGGTCTATACACATCATCTGCATGTGGCCCATCAGACAGCCGGAGTCCCAGGCCTTTGTACTCTTGTTTGTTCTGGACATGGGCCTTCTCATTGTGCCCACCAGGGGCATGCTGCTGCTGAGCTGTAGCGCTGGTCTGCTTGATGTTATCTTTAGACCAGAGCTGACCAGGTGGCAGAGGCAGGTATAGACATGCACTCCTTCTCACCCTTAACTGTAACAGCTTTAATATTGTCGATTTGAGCACTCTGAGAAAAGAGTAGTGTTGAAATGTATTTTATTTTAATATAAGAAATCAGTCATTGGGGTCTTTATAGTAGAGAAAGATTTTCTGCAAACCAGCAGTACAAACTCTATTCTCCCTCCTCATGGAATACATCTTCCTTTTGTTGAATAGATCAGTTTCCCCTATGTGTTAGTTAAAAACTTTCTGCAATCCAGATGCCATTCCTACTGCTAGTCTATTTTCTTCATGTCTTTTTTAAATTATTTTTCTTGCCTACCTATCTTTTAATAGCTAACCTTCATCTGGTTATTGATTTTTCAAATTTTGCTTCTTAACTATCTGTCTTCCTTCGTGAACCATTGCATTTCTGCTTCTTTTCTCATCGTCTTAATGAGACTCTATTCAGAAATCATCAGTGACCCCTTCCTGACTGAATCCAAGGGTGATTTAGAAGTTCTTAACCTTTTTGGTAGTACAACAGCCCTTGTTTTGACCATGCGTTTTTTGAAATGACTAGTACTTCCTATTTATTTCTGCACACTTTAATTTGTTACTTCTTTTTTCCCATTACTTAAATAGCAGCTTTCACCAAGAGTTGGTCATTGACTTATAAACTAAATCTCTTGGTGAACTCACCTATCTAGAATGTTCTTCTTCATCTTTAAATTCTCGTCACTAACTCCTCATCTATTCAAGTTCTGACCTCATTCTTTTCCAGAGGAAGCCTCCCTTTCTTATGCCTTCTTCACTTTGGCCATTCTTTTATTTGGTATCTGCTGGTCTTGTATGTTTTATTGCCAAACTTTGAGCCTTAAGAGATAATAAAATAATATGTGTTGAAGGAATGAATATTTTGGAATGTACTATTAGAAAGGCAACATGAGGGGTGCTTAGCCAGCTCAGTCAGTAGAACATGAAACTCTTGATCTCAGGGTCATGAGTTCAAGCCCCATGTTGGCCATGGAGTCTACTTAAAATAAATTTTTTTTTAAAAAAAGGAAAGATAACATGAAACTGGAAGCAAGAGATTCATGTAAAACTATACAAATAGGAACAATACCAAGGCTAACTTCCCTTATTTTAAAGGATTAAAAAATATTTTAATATTTATTTTTGAGAGATAAACAAAGACAGAGCAGGAGTGGGGCAGGGGTAGAGAAAGAGAGAGACACAGAATCTGAAGCAGGCTCCAGGCTCCAAGCTGTCAGCACAGAGCCCAGTGTGGGGCTCTAACTCACGAACTGTGAGGTCATGACCTAAGCCAAAATTGGAGGCTTAATTTACTGAGCCACCCGGTGTTCCTAAAGGATTTTTAAACATAACACAACACAATGGAATGAAAAATCTTTACCTTCACTGACAAATTAGCTATGAGGCCCTAAGAAGGTAGAAGAATGTGGGGTGATGGTCAGGATGGTCTGAGCAAGGTAAAATGGTATGGGAATGCAAATAATGGCCTTATTTTACCTGATTACTTTGCCTCACTTTATTCTTTCAGGAGACCATTAACATTCTTTATTATGAACTTATTAATGCAGCAAGGACTATGAAGAAACAGAGGGGAATAAAACTATTAACTTCCCAGAGCTTACAGTCTAAGAGCTAAGGCATCATTAACTTGATGTTCAATAAGTCCAAGGTGCTGAGGGAGATCTTTGGGGTGAATTATGATGTTGGGCTAGATGATTAAGGGAATTCTTAAAAAGGAAGTAGGATTCAACCAGGCTTGAAAACTAGGTAAAATCTTGGTAGGAGAAAAGATTTGTTGAAGAGAATAGCTTAAGCAGAAGTTTAACAATAGGAAGACTTTTTTGAGAAGGGAGAGTCATTGGTTATGGAGCAGGATCTGTGAAGGCAGAGATGTAGGAAATGATTGGAAAGGCAGGGCTGACTTCTTGATGTCAGGCTTACATGTAGGGACTTCATTTGGCAGTCTGTTAGAAGCCACCAAGGACATCAGTGTGATTCTTTATGAAGATTAGTTTGGTGAGAGTAGAAAACTGGGGAGCCGAAACGTTTTGGGGACTTGTAAGATCCCAGATGAAGAATTGTAAAAGTCTGCAGTGGGTATTAGAGTGGGGCAGAAAGGAGGATTTCAAAGTAAACAGGAATTAATAGCGATGGGAAAGGAAATGGGAATAGGAAAAGGAAGAACCCAAATATAGCTCCAAAGTACCATTTTGAAAATAACACCAAGGACAGAAAAAGGCAGCTCAAGAGAACCAGGACTGATGGGACTGTGAGTTCAACTTAAAAGTGTTGAGTTAGAGGAGTGAACAACACATTCAGTGACAAGTGTCCAACTGGGAGTTAAGAATATTTATAGGGGCACCTGGGTGACTGTTGGCTAAGCAGCTGACTTTGGCTCAGGTTATGATCTTGTGGTTCATGAGTTCGAGGCCCACGTTGGGTTCTGTGTTGACCGCTCACAGCCTGGAGCCTGCTTTGGATTCTCTCTCTCTCTCTCTCTCTCTCTCTCTCTCTCTGCTCACCCTCTGTCTTTCTTACTCAAAAATAAATAAACCTTTTTTTTTTTAATTAAAAAAAGAATGAAAAGAGATCAGTACTTGGGGATGATAGTTGCAATTGAGAGTAGTAGATGAGACCCTAGTAGATGAAAGGGTAAGGGGTAAAAAATGTCTAATGCAGAACCCTGGCAGGAAGAAGAAAAATAAAAGATCATTTAGAGTCAAGGAAAAGAGGTGGAGCCTTGAAAGATGATGGGGGGAAACCAGGCCACTGTATTGGAGCAAAAAAGTACAGAGGCAGGGAAGCTTTTGTAATAGTCTGGAGATGAGGTTCTAGCCAACAGAGAGGCAAGATAGAAGTAGCAGGGGAGGTGAGGTGAGGAAAATTAAGAAGATTTGGTGACTAAGTAGAATATGGGAAAGGGGGCACCTGGGTGACTCAGTTGGTTAAGTATCCGACTTCGACTCACGTCATGATCTCATAATTGACAAGTTTGAGCCCTACATCGGGCTCTGTGCTGACAGCTCAGTGCCTAGAGCCTGCTTCAGATTTTGTGTCCCCCTCTCTCTCTGGTCCTCCCCCACTTGCACTCTGCACCTCTCTCTGTCTCTCAAAAATAAATAAACTTTTTTAAAAAAAGAATATGGAAGGAAAAAGAAGAGTAAGGGAAGACTCTAGTTTTTGAGTTTGACTCCAGTGGTGATGGTGTTGCTGATAGAAATAGGGAACACTGAAGAAAGAGGGGTTTAAGAGGGAAGATGCTAACTTTGGCTATAAATGTAGACTGTTTGGGGTGACGATGACAGCCCAAGCAGAGATGTTTGGCAGACGGTTGGACAGGGAGGGCTGGAACTAAGGATTCAGGACAATGCAGAAAATACAGATTTGAAAAAAGAAGAAGAAGAAAAATGTAGTATTGGGGATCCTGGGCCTTTAGGTGTATGGAACTTCTCAACATGAATAAGATTTCTGAAAGATACAAGACAGAAAAGCAGAGGCCAAAGACTGGGAACAGGCCATCAGTTTAGGGTGTAAATTGCCCAAGTAAGGATGAGTTGCTCAGGGGCATGGAGGAGTCCTATGCCTCAGTTTTACTCTTCCTGCCTCTGTGCTAAGTTCAAGGAAGATACTCACTAAAGATTTTCAAAGTGACACTAATTATAAAATTATAGCCCTTTTATGCCTACTTCGTAGCTTTAGAATTGGCAGTTTCCTACTGTACAGGGGATCTGTGTCCTTTTTATCTCTTCCTGCCCCTTCCCCATCTGTCAACCCATTGTTCTCTTCCCTTATTTCTTATTTCTGATCCTTAGAGCAGGATATTCCCATATCATTCAAGGGCCCATTTACAAAAGACAGATCTCATAGTGTTTGTTTAATCTTAGGTTAAATGTGTCCATTAGTCAAAGTGGCATTTTCGTGAGTAAAAATGACTTTTTATTTCTCTTTTCCAGCTAATCCAGAATTTAAGGTTTATCATACTCAGTGAAGCTTTTGATGAGTAGCATTACAGTTATTTTTTTAAATTTTAGGATGTGGGATAATATATTTGTCAGACTAATGGAAACTACACTGAAGTTTCATGCTGTCTAGCTATATTGTACTGTTTCATTAAACTCTAGGATGCAGTTGAAGTTTATACCATTGACTCTCTGATCTGATATGTTTTAGGCAAGGTAAAGAATCCGGAATGGAGCAGAAATGAAATTCCACATAGTTGTGGTGAGGTTTGTAGAAAGAAACAGCCCGGCCAGGACTGTCCACATTCCTGTAACCTGTAAGTTGGAACACTAGACCCCTGGGGGTAGATACACTTTGCCCGTGGCTCTGAGTACATGTATCTAGTGGTTAGCATGTAACAGGGTGGGGTGAAGGGCAACATGGTACCATTTGCTGAGCACTTACACTGTGCCAGGCACTCTGCAGGAGTTAACTCATCAAATCCTTACAACACTGCACTGATGTATAGATACTTATTATCTCTATTTTACTGATGAGGCTCAGAAAGGCTGAGCATCTTGTCCAAGGTCATATAGTGCTAAGACATGGTGGAGCTGAGATTTCCAAAGTCAGTGCTCCTACCACTACATTATACTTCTGGCTTCTAAGAAGAAATATCCCCCCCATAATATCCAGGTCCCAGCAGAGTGTATAAGACAAACTTCTGTCTATAGAATCCTGTTTCACAATGTATTTAGGATGTGAATCCCTTCTGTACAATAAGTAGCCAGCTTGACAATGTATCCAGTCAGTTTCTAAATAATAAGAGGGGCTGTGTGGGTGGCTCAGTCAGTTGAGCATCTGACTTTAGGTCATGATCTCATGGCTTGTGGGTTCAAGCCCCCACTGGCCTCTAGGTTGACAGCTCAGAGCCTGGAGTCTACTTCGGATTCTGTGTTCCTCCCGCTCTGCCCCTCCCTCGCTCATGCTCTGTCTCTTTTTCTCAAGAGTAAATAAAACATTAAAGCAAATTCTTTTTAAGTAATAAGATGAATAGGAGTACCTGTGTGGCTCAGTTGGTTAAGCATCTGACTCTTGGTTTTGGCTCGGGTCATGGTCTCATGGTTCATGAGATAGAGCCCCACGTCAGCCTCTGCTGACAGCATGGAGCCTGGTTGGGGTTCTGTCTTTCTTCCTCTCTCTCTACCCCTCCCATGCTCACGTGGGCTCTCTCTTTCTTTCAAAATAAATAAACATTAAAAAAATTTTTTTAGGGGTGCCTGGGTGGCTCAGTCGGTTAAGCATCCGGCTTCGGCTCAGGTCATATCTCACATTCGTGGGTTCGAGCCCTGCGTAAGGCTCTGTGCTGACAGCTAGCTCAGAGCCTAGAGCCTGTTTCCAGTTCTGTGTCTCCTTCTGTCTTTGCCCCTCCCCCTCTCATGGTCTGTCTCTCTCTGTATCAAAAATAAATAAAACATTAAAAAAAATTTTTTTTAATTTTTTAAAAATAAATAAATAATAAGAGGTATCCCAATACTAACAGTTGATCAGTTACAAATGACAAAATTCTACAGCTTTAACTTCAGACAAATGTTTAATTCCTGGATTCAAGTCACTCAATAGTTGTATGATCTTGGACAAATTACTTAACTTCTTTAAGCCTCATTTTCTGCATCTGTAAAATAGTAATGATATGAGCAACAACACTTATGCACATCTATCAATATTAATTAATGCATCTAAGAGGCTTGGTACAGAGTCTGGCACATGGTAAATGGTTAAGTAATGGTAACTTGGTTTTATTACCCAAATTTAAGAGTAAAACAGACATCAAACTGTTATCTTGGTGCTTCTGATGCATGGAGCAGGGGTAAATGTTGGGCCAGAGACACCGTGGTCACGATTGGTGGTGCTGGGGAATTGTCTGTGGTGGGAGAGCTGTCCAGATGAGGCTACCCAGCCTGGCCTGCTACCTGCCAGGTAGTCGGCCCCTCCCCTTCTTTCACTGCTTCCATAGGTCCTTCCTCAGAACGCAGGGATTCATCTGTCTAAACTGTTCCTTCCCTCAGTTGGCATTTTAAGTAAATTCAATAATAACAAGTTAACCCTCTGCATGAACTATCATTCTGAAGCCTTTAGCAGAAATGGCCCTGTCATGACTACCAGAAAACATCAAAAGTGATGCAGATCAGGTGGTCTGAACACCATGTCTGAAGGAAAAGGAGGCCCTAAAACCTGCTCCTTTGTGGCTTTGGAAGTCCTTCTCCTGGCAGCTGCCCTGTTACTCCTGTCAAGTCCCTAGAGGTGGTTGAATCCTATTCCCTGACAATAGCTTTCAAAAGAAAACCTTGAATTTTTTTCATTTATATGTATCAGGACACAGAAGCCACAGTTGGCCCCTTTGCGTTTCTATTTTGGGTTGTTTCATAGATTATAAAATTCTTTGGAGTGATTATTTTAAACCCTCTTTACACATTAGAATCATTAAGGAGCATTTTAAAACACCAGTGCCCTATCTTTACCTTGGAGCAATTGAATCAGTCTCTGGGTGTGGGTCTTTCCCTGTGATTCTAATATAGAGCCAGAGTTGTGAACCACTGCTCTAAAGGTTATAAAAACTTGGGGTTGAGGGGCACCTGGGTGGCTGATTCCATTAGGTGTCTGACTCTTGATTTCAGTTTAGTTCATGATCTCATGGTTTGTGGGATTGAGCCCTGAGTCAGGCTCTGTACTGGCAGTGTGTAGCCTGCTTGGGATTCTCTCTCTCCCTCTCTCTCTCTGTCCCTCTCCTGCTCGCTCGCTCTCTCTTTCTCTCTCAAAAATGAATGAACTTTAAATACACACACACACACACACACACACACGCACACACACACCTGGGATTGAGTCTAGGTCTGGGGAATATTTGAAATAACCTGGAGTCATCCACAGCTGACCAGCAATGTATTTGTCAGTTTAAAGCTATTTAAATATGCAGCCATGAAAATTGTTTTCCTGAAAGGTTTGCAGCATATCTGCAACAGTGAAATATAACTGCTGAATGATAAGAGTCATCTTTAAAGAAATGCTAAACTTCAGTCTCATGTGGATTCTGTCAAAATGGGTCACCCTAGAAAACTAAGCACTTGTTCCTGGATTGTTTTTAGTGTTTAAAACTTATTTTGAATTATCAGAGCTGGTTTAGGAGTCATATTTAAAAATCCAGCCAGACCACTGTATAAACACATCTGGTTTTTGTACCAGATTCCTTTACGGACTTAATTAATTAAACTTGGTTGTAATGGCCTATAATTCCCTAAGAATTGTGATTTGCCATCACATAGAATACACCCCCCCAAACGTTTTCAAAGAAGTTCCCAGAATGTTTTTTTTTTAATTTTTTAATGTTTTATTTATTTTTGATACAGAGAGAGGCAGAGCATGAGAGGGGGAGGGGCAGAGAGAGAAGGAGACAGAACCGGAAACAGGCTCCAGGCTCTGAGCTAGCTGTCAGCGCAGAGCCCGACGCGGGGCTCAAACCCACGAATGTGAGATCTGACCTGAGCCGAAGTCGGAGGCTTAACCGACTGAGCCACCCAGGGACCCTCCCAGAATGTTTTTTAAGTGGTTGTATTTGTAAACTAGTGTGTAAGTTATCACAGTATCTGCTTTGAACAGAATAGTATCTATATGAATATATAAATTCTATTTTGTAATTTTTTTGGTTTCTTTATATTACACTCCTGGAAGAAGCATTCTGTTCAGAAGTCTAATTCTGACCTATCACATATCTCTTAAGTCAAATTCTTTCCATGAATCCCTTTCCCCTTTGTTCTTTCTTCATGCCTTCCCTCATGTCAGCCTTCTTTTCACTGTTCTGATTTTTAGCCCATCACCTGATTATGTACTAGCTGATAATAAATGTCTGTACTTCTCACGGACCTACTAGATTTATGCTTTATTGCTTCACTCAGGTTCTGATCTTCTAAAAGATTCCATTGCCCATCCTGCCATTCATCTGAGTAGCAAGCTATTTTTATCCCTACACATCTCACTAAGTGGGCTAAGACCATATATGGAAATGTTATCTTTGTCAGACCCAAATAAAACCAGTATTTTGACTTGGGCTTTACTTTCCTGGTTAGATATTCTAGGATGATAATGCCATCAGTCCTTTCTCTATGAAAACATTTTTTTATCTTTGTTTAAATCGTTTAATCAACTTTAGACAAAGGCTAAAACATTTCAGGGTAGGTTTATTTGTTGCCACATTCACAATAAGACCCAGTAGGGGCAGCTTTGTTCAGGTTTGGATACATGAGCATGATTTATTCATCTAAGCCCTTCTCTTTCAGTCTCTGCCATCCAGGACCTTGCCCACCATGCCCTGCCTTTACGACTAAAACTTGTGAATGTGGACGTACCAGGTAAAGTTAGAACTGCACTCTAAAGACTTCACTTTCTACATTGATGATTTATCTGTGAATTTCTAAAGTAAAAATTAATAGGTAGATATAAATAAGTGGTAAGCATAAATAGTACCTTTTTGTAAATAGTAGTTTGTTCTGCTGGCCCAATCGTGTTTTGCAGTCTTATAAATGATTAAGAAGTTATATGTGTGGTGAGATTACCCATTTCAAGTGAAATGCCAAGGTGACAGGTACTTTTTTCTTAACCTCACTAGTGGGTGAAAGAACCAGGATTGAACCCAGGCTTGTTAAAGTTTAGGATGCAGGGGCCATTTACCTGTACCTAGCATAATATCTACCATCTAGGAGGTTTTCAGTGAATATTGTTGAATGAAAGAATAAGTGACCCCAGAGTCCACCCTCTTTTCAGTGCAAGGATCAGTGGTAGTTATGGAAGGTCTCTAAGGCCCAGTAAGACCCTGAAATGATTTCTGAACCACAAGACAAAATGGGATTGAGCCAATTTTCTGTGAATCTCATTTGTTTAGTATTTACTGAATTTACAAGGATAGTCATGTGACCTGAGAGTCACATGCGAGGGCTCTGGGTTAGAAAGACCAGGTTAGATCTAGGCTCTGCCATTAACTGGTTACTGACATGGGCAAGTTGCTTGAGCCTCATTTTTCTTATCATAAAATAGAAATAATAGTGTTCACTTCCAGGAATTAATATTAGACATGATGCTGAGCCCTGGAAACTGATTTTTGTGTATTTAACAGTGACTTTTAATAGGGAATAGAATAAAGCT
The DNA here is from genome assembly GCF_006229205.1 of Suricata suricatta. Classification (NCBI taxonomy): domain Eukaryota; kingdom Metazoa; phylum Chordata; class Mammalia; order Carnivora; family Herpestidae; genus Suricata; species Suricata suricatta. Next base: position 37,485,340 of record NC_043712.1, on the reverse strand, counting down.
CTTTTTGTTGGGGCACCTGGGTAGCTTAGTTGATTAAGTGTCCGATTCTTGGTTTGGCTCGGGTCATGATCTTACAGTTCATGGGATTGAACCCTATGTCAAGCTCTGCACCAACAGCATGGAGCCTGCTTGGGATTCTTTCTCTCCCTCTCTGCCCCTCTCTCACTCACTCTCTCTCTCTCAAAATAAACTCTTTGTGGGAGAGTAGACTCCAAGCTCTAAACCATTACCCTGGAAGAGACCTAATGATAGTTGTCCAAAAGGACACACCTCATTTCCTTATCTAGCCAATTAAGTCAGCAAAATTAGGATGCTCACTGGAATAAAGCCAGAATGATTTTCCCATGCAAAATCAAAGTCACATACAGTATGTTCTTAAGTATTATAACTGCATAAAATACCAGAGTACTAGGTCCCAGGAGAATACTATTGTACTTCCAGTCTAAGTATATGCATTATAACTACCCTACCTCCCTGTAACTTACCTACCTCCATCTGTAAGATACTGTGGGAGCTCTAGGTTCTTTCCCTTCCTCTCTGAGAGGGGGAGTTCCCCTACATTGTGGAAACTCAGAAGAAATCCACAGAGAAGAGCTTCACTTTTTCACTGGTCAGAATGTAGGAGAGAGAGAAAGGCAGGATGGGAAATAAGGAAAGCAAAGCAGAAGGAAAAAGAAAGAGCAGAGAAGAGGAGAGTAACTGGGGAAATAAAGACTGGGGGAGGGAAATAGGAAAGTGGGGAAGTGGGGCCAAGAGAAAGATTTCATAGTTTTGGAGGGGAAAGTTTGGGCTCTGTTGTTTAGCTATCCAATAGGAGCTTGTCCAATATTACACTTATTCTGTCTTACATCTGTTTTCTTTCCAGGCACACAGTTCGCTGTGGTCAGTCTGTTTCTGTCCACTGTTCCAATCCATGTGAAAACCTTTTGAATTGTGGTCAGCACCATTGTGCTGAGCTATGCCATGCTGGTCAATGCCAGCCTTGTCGGATCATATTGAACCAGGGTAAGTGGTGGGCATACCAACCAGCAATGCTTGTGTACTATCCTAGAACCTTATCAATAGTTGTCTTGATGACATGGATTGGTTCAAATCTATAGTCACAAGACCTCTGTAGCTCTGTACCTTGGATAGAAAGATTTGGAGATATATTAATGCGTAGATGGTTTTCATTATTTTAGTTACATAATACCAGTATAGGTCATTGGCCTATAGAATTTGAACAGTAGATTTTAAAATGCTGTTTAAAAGTAACTACTTGGGAAATTAAAAATAAATAAATAAAAAGTAACTATTTGTAAAGGATCTAGAAAGGCCAAAAAAATCTTGAAAAAGAATGAACTCGAAAGGCTTAAACTGTCTGATTTCAAAACTTTTAAAGTTCCAATAATCATAACATTGCAATTGTTGCTGTTAAATGTAGACTACTAGGTGCATGGAAGAGACTAAGGTCCAGAAATAGACCCACAATTATATATACAGTCAGTTGATTTTCAACCACAATGTTAAGTTAACTCAGTGGGAAATCTTTTTACAGATCTTGCTAGAACAACTGGATGTATACCTAAGAAAAAAACCTCAACTCCTATCTTACTCTTTTCACAAAATTAATTCTTCATGGATCACAGACTTAAATGTAAAACCCAGAAACATAAAGCTTCCAGTATAAACTGTAAGAGAATATTTTCACAACTTAAGGGTTAGGTAAAGATTTCTTGGACAGAGCAACAAAAATACCATAAAAGAAAAAAATTGATAACATTGAACTTTATAAAAATTTAAAACATCTGTTCATCAGAAGATACCATTAAGATTTAAAGTACTCTTACAAAGTAACTAAAACAGATAAACAACTTATTGAGCAAAAGACTTGAACAGATACTTCACAAAACCTGTAAATAGCCAACAAACATCAAAAGGTGCTTCACACCTTTAAATACTAAGGAAATGTAAGTTAAAACCGTAATGAGTAATATAGTATAACCACTTTAGAAAACAATCTGGCAGTTCCTTAAAAGGTTAAATATAGAATTTTACCACATGACCCAGTAATTTCACTCCTCGGCACATATCCAAAAGAGATGGAAATATATGTCAAAAAAAACTTGTAAATGCATGTGCATAGTGGTACCGGTCATCATAGTCAAAATGTGGAAACAATTCAAATGACTGTCACTTGATGACTGGATAAACAAATGTGGTATAGCCATACATTGGATTATTATTCATCCATGAAAAAGAATGTAGTATTGATACCTACAATGAAGTAGATGAACCTCCCAAACAGTACCCTTAAGTGAAAGAAGCAAGTCACAAAGAAACACATACTGTATGATTCATCTGTTTTTACAATAGCCCCTGATTTGCAGAGATTCTGGGCTACAATATATTGATACTCTATAGAGTTTTATTAAATTTTACCTTGATGTGATGCTGTTGATCTGTGTTGGCACCTAAAATAAGTAACAGCCCTATGAAATGTTTTGTGTTGTGTATTCTAAGGATTCCACATAAGGAACTGTGCCAGGTAATACCCAATGTTCTCTTTATGGGTTGTCTTGGGAGAAATTCCTGTCTGGCCTTAGTTCCAAGACTAGTTGATTTTCCTGACTATTGATCTTTTTATCTTAGAAGCTTTGTGTAACTGCCCTGATGTTTGTCTTTATAGTGTACTTTTGTTTTTAACTATGATTTATTCTATATCTCTACCATTTTTCTGCTTTTCACATCTTTAATTTTATGGGGGTTTTTGTTATATTTCATATGTCTTTACATGCTACCTCAAATCCTTTTGAGATAAGGCAGTAGTTAAGTATATACTAGCAGTTTGGTCTTAACAGTATGGACTGTGGTGTGAGTGCCCCTTTGATGTGGGCCGTTTTTAGTTCTGGATTCATACTGTGCTTTTACTTAGCTAATTCAACCAGGTGGTTTTTGTACAAATTTGTATGGATCCCAGTTTCTGCCTTTCTGTTTCTGTGTAGTTGATTTTTCAAACCCAGGGGAAGATTTTTTGTTTGTCCATAATAAATATCTAGGAGAGTGTTATAGCCATGAGTGTAGTTTGGTTCTCTTTATTTGTAATTCTCCTAGGATCCCTTTCAGCCTAATCTAGAGATTTAATAAGCATTCCTTCTAGGGGTTCATTCATGTTTGATAAAAATGCTGAATAGGTTAAAGCTGGCAGCAGAGACCTTCTCCCAGACTCCTTTAGTTCTATACTTTTCAACCAGAAATGACTCTATCCAAGTCCTCTGTCACCAGCTCATATTGCTCTCTCTTGTGCCTAAGCATACAAGGGCTTTTCAGTATTGTTCTCAGATTGTTTCCTGATTGATCAGGGGCGCCATTTGGGGTCTTTGGGTTTTCTTGTTTTTTAATTTTTTTTATGGTTTTTTTTTATATTTGAGAGAAAGAGACAGACACAGCGAGCAGGAGAGGTGCAGAGAGATGGAGATAGAATCTCTGCTCTTAGCACAGAGCCCAAGGTGGGGCTCAAACTCATGAACAGTCATGACCTGAGCGTAGTCGGACACTTAACTGACTGAGCCACGTAGGCACCCCTCCATTTTGTTTCTATTGTCACAGTTTTCTGACCTTTGATTCTTTTTTGTTTTTAATTGAAGTATAATTAACATACAGTGTTATATTAGTTTCAGGTGTACAGTATACTCATTTGACAACTCTATGCAGTATTACTCAGTGCTCTCCACAATAAGTGTACTCTCTGTCACCATCTATTGTTAAAGTATTGACTGTATTCTCTGTGCTGTACTTTTATCTCGTGACTTGTAACTGGAAGTTTGTACCTCTTAATCCCCTTCACCTATGTCATCCGTCGCTCACCCTACCTCCCTGTGGCAACTATCAGCTTGTTCTCTGTATTTAAGAGTCTTGGGGTTTTGTTTGTTTGCTTGTTTATTCATTTGTTCTTTAGATTCACATATAAGTGAAATCATACAGTATTTGTCTTTCTCTGTTGGACTTACTTCACTTAGCACAATACACTAGAGGGGTCCATCTATGTAGTTGCAAATGGCAAGGTCTCATTCTTTTTTATGGCTAAGTAATAGGCCTGTGTGTGTGTGTGTGTGTGTGCACCACATCTTTATCCATTAATCTGTTGACAGCTCTGGTTTTTTCTATATCTTGGCTATTGTAAATAATGTTGCAACAAGCATAAGATGCATGTATCTCCTCAAATTAGTGTTTTGGTTTTCTTTGGGTAAATACCTATTTGTGGAATTGCATGGCATTTATGTTTTTAGTTTTTTGAGGAACCTCCATAGTGTTTTCCACAGTGGTTGTACCAATTCCTGTTCTTGCCAGCATTGCACAAGGGTTCCTTTTTCTCCACATCCTCACCAATATTTGTTATTTCTTATATTTTTGAGACTAGGCATTCTGACTGATGTGAGCTGATCTCTCATTGTGGTTTTGATTTCCATCTCCCTGATGACTGGTGATATTGAGCATCTGTCAGCCATGTGTGTGTCTTTGGAAAAATATCTTTTTGGGTCCTTTGCCCATTTTTAATTGGATTGTTTGTGCTTTTGGTGTTGAGTTGTAAAAATTCTCTCTTTTTTTGTAAGTTTATTTATTTTGAGAAGAGAGAAAGAGACCATGTGTGCACACGGGGGAGGTGCAGAGAAAGGGAGGCAGAGAGAGAATGCCAAGCAACCAAGGCGGGGCTCAGTCTCACAAACCATGATATCATGACTGAGCTGAAATCAAGAGTCAAACGCTTAACTAATTGAGCCACCCAGGTGCCCCAAGATAAATTTTCATTGTAAATTGAAAATGTAAAGTGACACTTAGAAACATTATATAAGGTGATGAAAATTACCTTATCAGATTTTGTTACATAGTAATACATCAGAAAAATAACTCCTTAAACATAACACATATTTATTCCTGAACTCAAGAAATAAAGAAACTCATTATGTTGTTGTTTGGAGGTTACATTTTACTAACATCATTTTCAAACAACCCAGCATATTGAGAATATGTAACAAAAGAGGAAATTGAACAAATTGTAGTATTAGATTCTCTCCTATTTTCTCACTGCTGATAGTTTAAATTCAAAGTTCAGTATTCTGCCTATTAGCAACATTTTATTAAGTCTATAATTAGTGATTCTACCTTTTCCTCAAGGGACATTCCATTTCCAATTTGAAAGAACCATTACTGAAGAAAGCTTCTCATTATATCTTTTTTTTAATGTTTTATTTATTTATTTATTTTTGAGAGCGAGCGAGACAGTGTGAGCAGGGGAGGGTCAGAGAGAGAAGGAGACACAGAATCTGAAACAGGCTCCAGGCTCTGAGCTAGCTGTCAGCACAGAGCCCAACGTGGGGCTCAAACCCACGAACTATGAGATCATGACCTGAGCCCAAGTTGGACACTTAACCTATTGAGCCACCCAGGTGCCCCCTCATTATATCTAAAAACATTATTTCAAAATGTTTAGTTTTTATAGGTCCCAATAAATGCTTTTTGCTAACGCCACAGAGAGCCTTGGACATAGGACAGAGGGTATCGCTGAAATACTCTTTTTTTACGTATGAAGTTCTTGCCCTTAAAAAAATAATAAAGGGATCTAGATTTTGTAAGATGTTAGTGATAATTAATAAGAAACCTCTCTAAAACCCCACAAAAATTGACTGGAAAGAGCATCTCCTGACCATTGAAGTCATTTAAAGCATCAATTAAGTTATGGCCTGAAGTTTGAGATTCTGTCACAAATTTATGGTGATTGAGTTCACCCTCTACTTTTACCAGTGTAGGCATGTTAGAACTCGTTATTTCTTGAACACTTAGGGAAATCTATAGAAATTAAGCTGGGTTCTTTAGCAAATAAAAATCTTCAGTTGTTTGAACTTTTTACTCAGTATCAGTACTCAAACATGATTACTTCAAATTCAACAATAGTAGAATACAAATTATTAAGGATTTTATATTGTACCTATTTTTTTATTCCTTTTTAGCAGTAGAGAGTTTTTCCAAACATTTTCTGTGAACCCCAGTATATAAAGTACTCTATCTCTGCTGCTTGGGTTGAAGTGAAGATGGGAAGGATTTAGTCATCAACTCCTCCATGACTCTACTTCCATCTTTGTACCATCTCCAGAGGACCCCAGGGAGCCTCACAGTGAATGGCTTTTAGCCATGGCCTCATGGGCCAGATAGTAGCCTCTTAATTAAAAGGATTGCTTCACTTTAATGCTGCTTTGGGGATGTGCTGCAGAGGCACCATGGGATTATCAGCAGTCTTACAAGGCCTTTTTTACTTTTATGATAAAGCCTCTTAGGTAGGTCTTAGAGCTGCTATATATATGCCACATTCATTTCTGCATCAGGTCTGATCAACATTAATGAATAGCATTTTGTGTTTTCTTATAGATTGTTTGGAATATTTTAAGAACCCATACAGGTTACTAACCTTTGTTTCTGAAATTGTGTTCTCAAGTATGCTACTGTGGCAACACTTCCCAAGACGTGTTATGTGGAACAGATGTAGGAAAGTCTGACGGATTTGGCGACTTTGGCTGTTTAAAGATATGTGGCAAGTAAGGTTTTATGTTTTTCTCAGTTAGAATAAAGCTGTATTTTATGCAACAATTACGTAATAGTCTGTTGTTTTTCTTCAACAGGGACTTGAAATGTGGGAACCATGCGTGTTCTCAAGTGTGCCACCCTCAGCCCTGCCAGCCATGCCCAAGGCTCCCCCAGCTGGTGCGCTGTTGCCCTTGTGGCCAAACTCCTCTCAGCCAATTACTAGAACTTGGAAGTAGTGGTCGGAAAACATGCATGGATCCTGTCCCTTCGTGTGGAAAAGTGTGCGGCAAGCCTCTGCCATGTGGTTCCTTAGGTAACTAGTAGGCATAAACTTGTCTTTAAAAAATATATGAATGGAAGTGTTTGGCAGCAGTGACTTCATAAGCAGAATAACATCAAATTTTAGTTATAATATCAGAGGCTTTAAAAAATATTAGCGAAATAGTAAACAAATTTGTGTGGGCACTTTTTCTTTCCTCCTCACAATATACTTGTAAAAACTCACATTTGCCCAAGTGATCTCTTCTGCTTCAGATATTTTATTGCCAACTCAGGACAGCTGTGGTGAGATACTATCCCATGAGGGGGTTATAATTTCTCTTAGTACCCTACACTAGTATGAACACGATCTATCCTTTTACTAATCCAGGGTTCAGTGAGTGTCTAAAGGCATTTTCATATGATAAGATCATGTTGAATAACTCGGTGAGATGTTTAAGAACTAAAATTCTAAGTACAGTAGAACTGCAGCCATTGGGACCACTTAAGAAGTACATTCTTTATAGCTAATTTTCCCGTCTAGTTGAGGTATAAGACCTCCTGAGCATCACTTTGGATGGACAGTTTTCTAAAATTCGCATTTTCTTCTTCCTTTAAATAAAAGTTACTGAAGATAAGTTTTTCCCCTTTGTTGACCCAGAGTCATCATTTTCCTAAACCTCAGCTATTGTATTATTCTGGATACATTAGTGCTCTCAGGGCCTGCTGAGGTTTCTCAGGCAATTTCCCCACACCAGTGTGCAGTTTGAATTGTTTACCTACTTGTTAAAGCTTTTGGTTGTTTATTTTCCTGGCAATGCTTTTAGCGTGCCTATGTGCCTACCATTAGTGAGTCTCCCTTTCTTCTGACTTGTGGCTTCTGATTACTTGGGCTATAGAAACCAGAAAAAATTTGTTGGAATTAGCTATAAAGTAATAGTCTGAGTTCTGAGACGTTGTGAGGCATTCCTTGGGGGATGTACTAGTATAGTTTTGCAAGGACTTGGCACCTTCTCTCCTGGGGGAGTGTTCAAAGGCTGTGTGTTTAGAAGAATGGACGTAGGCAACTGAGTTTGTATAAGAGAAGTGTTCCTATAACTGTGGCAAATCTAAAATCTTTAGGTTTGATTTCCATGTTTATCAAAGAGAGAAATTTCACATTTCTTCCAAACACCAGCAGGAACCAGTAGGTACATCCTACTGTATTTTCTACAGTCTAACTTTAAAATTGTGTATAAAGGAGAAATGTTCTTTTCTTACATGTTTTTTAATTTTTTTATGTTTTTAAATTTATTTTTGAGAGACAGAGAGACAGCACAAGCAGGGAGGGTCAGAGAGAGAGGGAGACACAGAATCTGAAGCAGGCTCCAGGCTCTGAGCTAGCTGTGAGCACAGAGCCTGATGTGGGGCTCAAACCCACAAACTGTGAGATCATGACCTGAGCCGAAGCCAGACTGACTGAGCCACCCAGGCGCTCCTCTTTTCTTATATTTTAAATCACGTTTCTACTGCATTAGAAAAATCAATTGTCTATTGGTTTTCTTTGCCAACTGTGAAAAATATATCTTCAGATAAACTCTGTAAAGTGGAGATAAAATGACTTCAAAACCAAGAAGGTTGGTGAAGGTCTTCCCTTTTCAGAAAGCTAACGGGTCAGTTTTATAACAATTTTATATACAGTGACCAGAAGAAATCCTACCATGGGGCTAAGATATGTTAGCAGTGAGAGAAAGAGTAAATGTGAAATGGGTAATGCACGGGGCTTGAGCAAGAGAAGGATAGTAGTTATCAGTATAAACCAGCGCCAGGTGTAGGGTAAGAACAGATCAAGGGATTTGAGGGTAACCACTATACCTCATCAGGTTTTTAATCATGGAAAATTTGTGAGGAATTAGGCTGAGTTGGATTGAGAAGCTCAAAGACAAGCCCATGTGAAAACAGTGACACTCAAGTTTATTCAGATCTGGCTTATCTGTAGAAAGTTTGCTGAGGTCTTTTAATGTCTCGCTCAGGAATTTCTATCCTAGATAAATAGCTTTAGGACAAGACACTAGGGAGAGTTCTGCTTTCAGGATGGGAACATGAGGAGCTACATGGACCCACTTCCCAGCAAAACAAGCAAAACTGGGAAAAGCAATCATTTGAAGTCTCTGGAAATTGTCCGATGAGCATACATCAAATGAAGAAGTATTATTATTAAAGAAAATATACCAAAACTCAGTAAGAACAGCAAGGATCTGTGTTGTTTAAGTCACAGTCCATACCCTCCCTTCCACCCCCCAGCTCAGCTTAACGAAAGCTCCCCTCAGGATAGGTGTGTCAAGAAGAAGAGGCTTCCTCTATCCTAAGACCCCAGTCCGGGGTTACCAAGTTTCACTGGGAGGAGCACACGGCCAGCATTTTTCATCCCCTCTAACTCCAAATTGAAAAGACTAAATTTCTGGGACACCCGGCTGGTTCAGTTGGTAGAGCATGCAATTCTTATTGGGGTTATAGGTTTGAGTCCCACCTTAGGTGTAGAGATTACTTAAAAGTAGAATCTTGAAAAAAAAAAAAAAGGCTAAATTTCTGGTAAACACAGCTGAGAGGTTTGGGGGCTCCCTTCCATACAGCCCAACCCATAAGTCAGAAGTTTTACTCCAGTCACAGCAGATTCGAATATTGGGGCTCCAGTCATCTTCACCCCAGCTCACTTGTAGAGCAGAGGATCTACACTGGGAGAAATAAGCCATGCAAACCAGAGGCTGCCGTCCCACTCAGCACCAAAAGTGACTGAGACTTTTCCCAGGGAGAAAGGTAGTCTATAAAAAAGCTCCAAAGTACTCCCCGAAGGAAAGGACTTGAATTTGAAACAGTGTGGGGAAGTTCAGGCCAAAAGACCCTTGAGAAAACAATAGCTCCTCTTAAGGGCAGCTAGCTCAACTGTAAGCCAGCTAATCCAGCAGAAAGAACCAGGGAAAGAGACTTGCCTCAAAGTCTACCCTTACCCGACTCCATTGGATCAGACTGCTAAGCAGTTTATGCCCAACAGAGAGCAAGTAGAATGAAGAAAAGTGAACAGTCCTTCAAAGAAATGGAGGTACTTTGAATCACACAAACATATGTAATGGGAATACCAGAATTGTGGAAAGCAGAAAAATATTTGAATAACTGAAAACTTTTCAAATTTATTGAAAACCTTTCATCTATATATCCAAGAAGCTCAACTTGCAATAGGATAAATTCAGAGTTTTACACCTAGACACAAGTAAACAGCAGGAAGCCATGGACAAGGAGAAAACCTTGAAAGCAGCAGAGAAATATGACTCCTCACATACAAGGGAACCCCTGTAACATTAGCAACAGACTTCTTATCAGAAACAATGGAAAACGCTACATCACTACAAGAAGATACTGAGATGACCTATTCAAAGCCCTGGGGAAAAACAGCTGCCAACCAAGAACCTTCTATTCAACAAAACTATCTTTCAGAAATGAAAATAAAGGGGCACCAGGTGGCTTAGTCAGTTAAGTATGTGACTCAATCTCAGCTCAGGTCTTAAATTCAGGGTCGTGAGTTCAAGACCCATGTTGGGCTCCGTGCTGGGCATGAATCCTACTTTATTTTTTTAAATTTTTTTAATGTTTTATTTATTTTTGATACAGAGAGAGACAGAGCATGAGAGGGGGAGGGGCAGAGAGAGAAGGAGACACACAGAATCTGAAGCAGACTCCAGGCTCTGAGCTAGCTGTCAGCACAGAGCCCGACACGGGGCTCAAGCCCACGAGCGTGAGATCTGACCTGAGCCGAAGTTGGAGGCTTAACCAACTGAGCCACCCAGGTGCCCATTAAGCCTACTTTAAAAAAAAAGAAAAGAAGGAAGGAAGGAAAGAAAAAAAGGGAAACAATTTATTGCTAGCAGATCTACTTCACAATAAATACTAAAGGAAGTTCTTCAGAACTGAAAGCAAGTAAACCCAGATGTAAATTCAAATCCATATGAAAAATCAAAGAGTAAATGTAATTGCATAATTATAAAGACAGCATAAAAGCATATTCTTTTTGCAGCTGACTTCAAAAGCAGTTGTATAAGATAATATGTCATTGTATTGTTAGGCTTGTAACATGTGGAAATATATCTGACAATAAGAGCACAAAGGAAGTAGGTGGGATCAAAGTTGTACTAAAGTAAGGAAGTGATAGCAGGTGGTAACTCAGATATGCAGGGGAAAAAAGATGATGAATATAACACACTATGAATGTATGCTTGCTCTTTTCTCAGTTTCAATAGACTTACATTATATAACAACATATTGTTGGGTTTGTAACATGTAGACATAAAATGTATAACAATAATAGCATAAAAGAGAAGAGATTAGGGGCACCTGGGTGGCTCAGTTGGTTAAGCGTCGGGCTTCAGCTCAGGTCATGATCTCACGATTGTGGGTTCGAGCCCCGCGTCGGGTTCTGTGCTGACAGCTCAGAGCCTGGAGCCTGCTTCGGATTCTGTATCTCCCTCTCTCTCTGACCCTCCCCTGCTCACGCTATCTCTCTCTGTCTCTCAAAAATAAATTTAAAAAAAAAGAGAAGAGAGTATAGAGCTACATAGGAGTAAGGCTTCTATATCACTGGAATTAGGTTAGTATAAATCTGAAGTGGATTCTGATAAGATGTATATCATAAGCCCTAGAATATCCATTAAGAAAATAACCAAAAATAAATACAGTGAAATGGGGCACCTGGGTGACTCAGTTGGTTGAGCCTCTGACTCTTGATTTCAGTTCAGGTCATGATCTCTAGCTCATAGGATTGAGCCCTTGCTTGGGAATCTCTCTCCCTCCTTTTCTGCCCCTCCTCTGTTCGCATGTGTGCACGCACACTCTCAAGGAAAGAAAAAAACAAAAATATAGTGAAAAATAGGATTAAAGGAAAAAATGTTAAATTAGAAACAATTCACTTAATGCAAAACAAAGCAGTAAAGGAAGATAAGATTAACAGGGTCATGAAGCATACAGAAAAGTAAAAGTTAAATGACAGATACAATCCAGCTGTAATAACATTGATGTGTATGGATTAAACTCTTGAAAAGCAGAGATTGTCCAACCAAATTTTTTTAAAAAGCAGAGGATTCAACTATGTGGTATCTTCAGGAAACAGACTTTAGAGTTAAAGATAAAATTAGGCTGAAAATAAAAGTATGGAAAAAAAAATACATCATTTAAGCAGCAGATAAAAGACTTGTGGCCAACTTCTGAGTGGTCTTTGAAATAGGACTTGTCCTAAACGTATTTAGCAGAATGAATGATAGGCCTCTTATCACCAGATGGTCCCAGAGCTTGAGTCATTGAGATTATGGATCATGATTTCTGATTGTTTATGACCCCCAGATTATTTTCAGAGTTAAGAGTACTTCAGTAAAGTCATCCATGGCTACAGTTTTAAGGAGATTCAAGTCTAACTCGAGACTTGAGGCCTAAAGAAAGAAGTCAGAAGATCTGTTTTTTTTTTTTAACTTAGACAAAAGCATCATGCACTCCAGAGGATATGCCAGTGACTAATCTGGGCCCTGGGTCTTTGCCGGAAAAGGCCCAGCCTGCAGATGAAGGGAAGATAGGGGAAGAGGCATTGACTACATCCTTCTTCCCTCAACTCTGATTCTGGAGTTGGAGGGAATAGAAGTAGAAGACCAGTGTGGCTAGTGAACTTGGGAGTCTGAAAATGAGTACTTGCAGTGTTCATTCCTAGCTCTTTTTATTTTTATTAAAGATTTCATTCATACCTGCGAAAAGCTCTGCCATGAAGGAGACTGTGGACCATGCTCTCGTACATCAGTTATTTCCTGCAGATGCTCTTTCAAAACAAAGGTAAATTCTAAACAATGTTAACATTGTTACCACTAGTACCGTTTAAATTAGTGATTATGGGATGGGAGGAATCAAAATAACTTATTTTATTCCTATCATCCTATGTGTGATTCATTGAACCCAGCCAGTATATGCTGGCAGCAACCATGGGTCAGTTGTAGGGTAGGTATGGGCCAGGGGGTGGGTAGTACTCTAGGCTCAGAGGCTAGTGTGATGGGGCTGAGACAAGTATCCAGATAGCTCTACCAAAATACAAGTGTGATAATGCTAGGTGCTAGGACAGAACAAGAGCACTGTTGCTAAGAAGTTGGAGAGAACATAGTACATAAGATCACTCTCATTTCTGACACTCATTGCAAGAGTTTAGACAAGTGCTAAATTAGAGTAATGCACAAGACCACCCTAATTTCTGATACCAACTGCAAGTCCAGTGTTTCTAAGACCACTCTCATGGTTTGATAATTCACTAGAACTCTATAGAACTCATAGAAAGCTGTTATAATCATGGTTACAGTTTACTACAGAGGAAAGATATAGATTAATATCAGCCAAAGGAAGAAACATGCAGGGCAGAGTCCCAAGAAAGTACCAAAAAAGAAGCCTCTAATTGTCCTCTCCTTATGGAGCTGGAACAGCTTTACTTTCTCAACATCATTCTGTGGTGATATGCATGGAGTATTGCCAACCAAGAAAGGTCACCCAAGCCTAGGTGTTCAGTTTTTACTGAGGCTGCACTCTGTAAGCATGGTTGACTGCCCATGTGGCTGACCTCAATCTCCAGTGTCACTGGAGGTCTGCCATTACTGTGTGACCCAAAGCCCCCACCCTAAAGCATATTATTGGCCTTTGTGGTGTAACCAATCCCCACCCTAGGACTTTTCAGTATGGTCAGCCTGTACCCTAAATCATTTTAGACTGTGCGATGCCCCAGGGCCCCAGGCAGACAATGACACTCCTTGCAAGCATGATATTCCAGGAGCTTAGAGATTGCCTCCCAGAAGCCAATGCCAAAAGGCCAGACCACCCTTTCAGTAAGGTTAATTCTTCACTATACAATTGTTTTTGTCAATTTCTACTTTCTGCCCTGGGCAGTTTTGATCCGACTTTTTGTTATAACAGGGACATCTTACCATTTTGGAATTCATGCTCATTCCTATGTTTGTAACCAGAGGCAAGAGCCTTGCTGTGGAAGTCTTTGAGAAATCCAACTTCGGGAACATAGCAACTATTGATCTGTCCTCTCTGACCCACTTTCAGTGCATATTCAGCTGCTACCAAGCCCAGGGTCTGGGTAGCAGCTAACTTGCAAATGAATCTGAGAATATAGTCTAGAGATTGGCAGCTAGTTTACGGGATAAGCTTTAGAGTAAAAATGTAAAAATAATGTAATTTACATGTGGCAAAAGGTGTGTGTGTGCGTGCAGTTTTTTCCCTGAAAGAAACAAGAATACATAGTAGAGATATTTTGAATGTCAGATATAGGACCTTAACCAGAATACATGAGGCAGTAGAAATATTTTAAATGTCAGATACAGGACCTTGAAGATTGTGAACTACTGTGATTTAGTAATCACAAATTTAGTGATGCCGAGATGTGCTGTTTGTGACCTAGAAGCACAAGCGGGTGGGTTGTGTGAGCTAGAAATGGCTACTGTTGGTTTCCTTCTTTCTCCCCAACAATCCTGTTCTCTCTCTGTGCTTTTTTGATTCTCATTTCACTCTCTGTCCTCACTCCCTCTAATGGCAGATCCCATGGTAGTGAGTGTATTCATGAAAAGCTGTGTATAAAGTGAATTTTCACAAACAAAAGTTTCATTCTAAAGTTCATGTAGGCACTCACTGTCAGTATGAATTAATTCTATTGAAACCTTTGACAAAGTGAAAAATCTGTTTGAAACTGATGATCATCACCAGATTCTTCAGCCAGATTTTTTAAGGAAATGTTTTTTGTAATGGAACGGGCTTTTCCATTGGAAATGAGTTTTCTAGATAAATAAAACTTATTTCTTAAAGCTTCAGAGGTAGTTTTCTTTTAATCACTTTGGTGGGAATCTTTGAAAAATGTATGCTGTATCTTAATACCTCTTAACAAGGAATACTATATTTTTATAGGTAACCACTCTAGTGTGTCATTTCTTCTCTGCAGTCCAGTGTTTGCATTAATTGGAGCACTCACTCAAGTAATTTCATGAGTCACCTTTGCTTTATATCTCTAGAGAACATACGGGGAAATTTTTCTTATCATCCAACCCAGCCAACTAATGTGTCTAAGACATCTTTGTAGCCAAGAATCTTCCATTTCTTAGACTTTTTTACTTCTCCTATCAACTCTAGTAACTGCCCCTTTTTTCAGAGTCCTTTTCACTAAGAAATGTTTTAGCATTTTGCTAGTTTCTGAGTACCTAGCAACCTGTAAATGATATCACACCAAATTCAAATGTAGATGCTTGGCAGTCAGACTCAGTCTCCCCCAGGTGACTGACTTGCTCCCCACTCAGCATTCTCTCCACACATTTTATTTGGGATCATGCCTCACAAGTTACATGTGATAGATCTTTGGGGTCATTCATATATAATCACCTAAGTAATAACTGAATGCTGGAGGACTACTATATTCTACTTTGCTGCATTTCTGCAGTGTCAGGCTGCTCTTAAGTGTGTTGAGCTGTTTGCCTCTGGAACCAGATATTACATATTTTCATTTTTCTGCTCTTTGTGACTTTTTCTGTCTACCTTTGCCAGATAATTATTTTTCTTTGCTTTATATACCTTTAGCAATCCCTCTTTCCATTCAGATTTTATAATTCTGAAACTCTATTTTAAATTAGGAGGCCAGGCCGCAAAGATTGTTACAATTATATTTGCATGAAATGTCAGGAGCTCCACTGTGAGTGAAGCATATTAATATAGAGACTGGGCTAACCTAGCTCCAGAAAGGTGAGGTTGGTGAGTAAGTGACTGCAGAGTAGTGTAGGGTATTTAGGATGTACATGTTAAATAGCATTATACTGTAGTGGTATTGTTTCATTTGTTCCTAAAGGAGTTACTGTTGGTTTTTTGTTTGTTTTCCTTTTTCCATAGGAGCTTCCATGTACCAGTCTCAAAAGTGAAGGTATGACTGGGAAGGGGCATGAGGGAACTTCCTGGGGTAAAAGTCATTATTCTGTTTCTTGGTCGGGAGTTGTGTTATATATTTGTCATAATTCAGCAAAGGCACACTAAAGATTTATGTATTTCATTTTCTTTTACCTCAAAAGAAAAGGAAAAATCATAAATTGAATTCTAGCTAACGAAGTGCTAAAAAAAGGGTAAGAATATTCATATCTGTAGCTTACTTTAAAAAGCATCAAATATCAAGATAAATTCATAGGTGGATAGAAAGACTGGTGAAAAAGTAATGGTAGAATCTCAGTAGTGGACATATGGATATTCACTGTAAAGTGGCTTCAACTTTTATATGTTTGAAAAGTTTCATAATAAAATGATGGTAGTGGGGATGGAGGAGTATAGTACCTAATGCACCAAACTTTCTACATACTGACTCTGATGCTCGATTCCCTTAAGGCTTAATATGATTGTTGGATACCTAGAACACGTACTCAGCCAGCAAGCCTTCTTAACCTGGAGGCCTACGATATTTTGTCCTTGACCCCGACTTCCCACACTATTATGATTCTGTCTGTTGCTAACCATCACTTTAAGGTGGCTTAACACCTTAAAACCGTTTTTGGAAAAATGATAGGAGTTAAATGTGTCCCCAAAAAAAGCTCTTATTCTGGCCAGGAAGAAAGCTGTTTAGGTTAGGATGCTTTTGTCTCTGGGTATTCAAAAACCCAAGGAAAAGTAACTTCAGCAATAAGGGGCTTTACTCTCTCACATAATAGGAAGTATGGAGGAACACAAGTCCAGGGTTGGTTAATTCCAAACTCCTAATTCCAGGACTCCCAACTTCTCTGATCTTCTTGGTTTCCCACTCATGGCTGTAAGTTAGCTACAGCAAGTCATCATACCAGCATCTTACCCAGCAATATCTAAAGGAAAGAAAGAGTTCTTAAGCTTCCTTCCCTTCTTAAGAGCAAGGAAAACCATCCTTAGAGGACCTCAGTACACTTTGTATCAC
This sequence comes from Suricata suricatta, assembly GCF_006229205.1. Lineage (NCBI taxonomy): Eukaryota > Metazoa > Chordata > Mammalia > Carnivora > Herpestidae > Suricata > Suricata suricatta. The sequence goes on along the minus strand of NC_043712.1, from coordinate 37,468,560 downwards.
ATGTTCCTGCCTAAACCCACCGTCAGCAAGAGAAATGGAGTTAACAGGCTAGACTATTTTGTATTCACCCCTGAAACTGAGAAGCACATGGGTACCTAGTTTCTGAACAAAATTAAGGTTCTGTTAGCCTTAAGAAGGTGGCAAGTGGTTGTTTGAGAGGTAATCAGAAGTATCTGCCTTAAAACCACAGTCAAAATTTTGGTTATTAAAAATATAATTTGACGGGGCGCCTGCGTGGCTCAGTCAGTTAAGCCTCTGACTTCGGCTCAGGTCATATCTCACGTTAGTGGGTTCGAGCCCCACGTCGGGCTCTGTGCTGACAGCTAGCTCAGAGCCTGGAGCCTGCTTCCAGTTCTGTGTCTCCTTCTCTCTCTGCCCCTCCCCCTCTATGCTCTGTCTCTCTGTATCAAAAATAAATAAAACATTAAAAAAAATTAAAATATATATATATAATTTGAGGGGCACCTGGGTGGCTCAGTTGGTTAAGTGTCCAACTTCAGCTCAGGTCATGATCTCATGGTTTGTGCATTCAAGCCCCGCATCGGGCTGTGTGCTGACAGTTCAGAGCCTGGAGCCTTCTTCAGATTCTGTGTGTCTGTCTGTCTCTCTCTGTCCCTACCTGCCTCAAGCTCTGTCTCTGTCTCAAAAATAAATGAACATTTAAAAAATATTTTAAAATGTATATAATTTGAAAAAATTACATCAATACACTTTTAAAGTTAAAAAAAAAAAAAAAGGAATAAAAACACTATAAAGGAAAAAGTGACAATACACCCTATCTTGATTTTTCCCCTTCTAGTTCCCCTTTCCGGATGAAACTCTTACTAGTTTATTGGATTTGGGTCCAGATCTTTTTCTGTATTCATATAGGTGTATACACATGCCCGTTAGTTTTATTTTCTCTCGTAAACTTAGGTTTATACCAGACATACTATTTGCGACTTGTTTTTTTTTTTCTCTTGGTAATATATCAAAGACATTTTTTTTAACTTTTATTTTTTTGAGAGACAGAGAAGAACAGAGCATGAGCAGGGGAGGGGCAGAGAGAGAGACACAGAATCAGAAACAGCGCTGACAGCTCAGAGCCTGATGCAGGGCTCGAACCCACAAACCGTGAGATCATGACCTGAGCTTAAGTCAGACGCTTAACCACCTGAGCCACCCAGGCACCCCTCAAAGACATTTTTCTATGTCAGCATATATAGCTCTCCCTCTTGCACCATATTCGATACGTGGGTATGCCACAATGTAGTTCACTATTGCCCTTTTGGTGGCCATTTAGTTTGTCTCCAGTTTTTCCCCATTTTGAATAATGCTGTATCCATCTTGTCCCACTTTTTAAAACTTCATGATGAAAAATTTTAACCATATGTGAGAGTAGAAAGATTAATGTAACAAACCACTATGCACCTGTCACCCCTCATCAGTAATCAGCACTTTGCCTATCTTGTTTCATCCATCCCTCCCTTCCCTCCTTTTTATTTTCACTGAAGTACTTTGAAAATAAATCTCAAACATTATTTTACTCATAAACACTTCAGTACCTAGCCTATTTTTAAAAATTGAGGTAAAATTCACATAACATAGAATGGGTCATTTTAAAGTATACAGTTCAGGGGTGCCTAAGTAGTCAGTCGGTTAAGCATCCGACTCTTGATTTCAGCTCAGGTCATGATTTCATGCTTCATGAGAGCAAGCCCCATGTCAGGCTTTGTGCTGATAGTGTAGAGCCTGCTTGAGATTCTCTAACTCTCTCACTACCCTTTCCCTGCTCACTTTCATGTGCACTCGCTCTCTCTCAAACATTTATTTAAAATGTACAATTCATTGGCATGTAGCGATTCACAGTGTTGTGCAACTATCACCTCTATCTAGTTCTAGAACATTTTCATCATATAAGGGAGAAACCCTGTATTTATTAACTTTTTACTCCCCAGTCACTCCCCCCTCAGGCCCTGAGGAACCATTAATCTGCTATGGATTTACCTATTCTAAGTATTTCACATAAATGGAATCATATAATACATAACCTTTTTATGCCTGGCTTCTTTCACTTAGCATGTTTTCAAGATTCATCCATGTGAAGCACATATCACTACTTCATTCCTCTTTATGACTGAATAATATTTCATTGTGTAGATATATCACAATTTGTTCATGACATTTGGGTTGTTTCAGTCTTTTGGATATTTTGATTAGTGCTACTGTGAACATTTGTTTACAAGTTTTTGTTTAAATACCAGTTTAAAATTTTTTGGATACATACCTACAAGTGGAATTGCTGGAATTGTGTGCATGTTTTTGAAGAACTGCCACAGCAGTTTTCTGTAGCACCTACATCATTTTACATTCCCATCAGTGTATAAGGGTTTTGCTTTTTCCACATCCTCTCTGACATTTATTTTTTGTTTTTGTTTTTGTCTCATGGTTTTTTTTTTTCTTAAAGCTATCCTAAGTAGATATGAAGTGATATGTCCTTATGCTTTTGATTTGCATTTCCCTAGTGATGTTGAACATTTTTAAATGTACTTTGCCATTTGTAATCTTCTTTGGAAAAAGAGTCTGTTTAAGTCCTTTGTCTGTCTTTTAATTGGGTTCTCTTCTTGTTGAGTTGTAAGAATTCTTTATGTATTTTTGATCTTAGACCCTTATAGATAGATGATTTGCAAATATTTTCTCCCATTATGTGGGCTATCTTTTCACTTTCTTAATGGTATCCTTGTTACACAAAATCTTTCAGTTTTGATCAAGCACTGATTTGTGTTTCTTCTTTTGTTGTTTGTACAACAAAATATATTAAAATATATATATATTTTTATAACATCCCTAATTAACATTTTTTTAAATTTTTTTTTTAATGTTTTATTTATTTTGGGTACAGAGAGAGATAGAGCATGAGAGGGGGAGGGGCATAGAGAGGGAGACACAGAATCCGAAGCAGGCTCCAGGCTCTGAGCTTGCTGTCTGCACAGAGCCTGACGCGGGGCCCGAACCCACAAACGTGAGATCTGACCTGAGCCGAAGCCGGCCGCTCAACCGACTGAGCCACCCAGGCACCCCAAAAATATATTTTCAAAAGTATATGTGTAGGAATGATTACTTAAGGTAGAATTACCATTTAAATTTTTGATAGATACATATGTGTGCCAAAAGTTTATACTCCCATCCACAGAGTGTGCCTTGTTTTCTACACCTTCACCCATACCATATTGTCTTTTTTTTTTTTTTAACAATCTGACAGGTGAAAAATTTTAGCATACCTTATTTTAATATGTATTTTTACCATAACTAATTTATTTACATTATTACTTATGTGTTTCTTCAGCTTGCAGTCATTCAAATATTTGTTGAATGAATGTTCATCTCCTTTGCCTTTTTTCTTTTTAATTGGCCACAACAGATGCAACATTTATGTGTGATAAGCGATGTAACAAGAAACGGTTATGTGGACGACATAAATGTAATGAGATATGCTGTGTGGTAAGTGGACCTGTCATTAGGTACAATCAGATTGCATTCATCCAGGGGCTAAATATCTAGAAACCTCAGCCATCAGGAATGCAGCTCAGATTCAGATATCACTGGGAGAGGCCCCTGAGCAGCAGTGAAAGAGCTGCCCAGAGAGACAGGCCTGGACATTTTAGGCCTTAGCCAAGTTAAGAAGTCAGCCAGTGGCAGAATGGGGGAAGAGAAAGAAGACAGAAGCCCTCAGGCTCCAGAGCCTAAGACCATCAGATGAGCATAGAGTCCTCTGGAGGAGATTATGTGTTGTCCCAACACGCAGACTGACTAGACTAGGCTGGTCTTAGCAATTCGGGCACTGGGTTTCATATACAACTTGGATGAGGTCAGTAGGCAAAATGAATGGGGCATTTTTGAAAGGAGCAATTTTCAGTTATCTGAAGTATTCACTTATATGGAACTAAATAAAGACAGTACTACCTGACAGTAATGTTTTACCATGTTGTGCGTGTGTTTGTCTGTACAAACAAGATCACATAGTACCATTAGCAGAGTAGTGCACGTAACATACTTAATGTATGTATGTCATATACATAACTGTTATTTTTAAAGTTTTACATATTATAAGATGAAGAATGACAAAATCATACAATGTATTAAGACTTATTTATAGGGGCACCTGGGTGGCTCAATCAGTTTAGCATCTGACTTTAGTTCAGGTCATGATCTCGCGGTTCATGACTTCGAGCCCTGCATCAGACTTGCTGCTGTCACAAAGCCCGTTTCAGATCATCTGTCTCCTTCTCTCTCTGCCCCTACCCTGCTCGCTCGCTCGCTTGCAAAAATAAACACTAAAAAAAAAAAAAGACTTATTTATGAGTCAGTATTTGAAGACATAAAGAGTTTTTCCTGTTATTGAAAATTTCAAACATGGGGCGCCTGGATGGCTCAGTCAGCTAAGCCTCCGACTTCGACTCACGTCATGATCTCACGTTCGTGGGTTCGAGCCCCGCATCGGGCCCTGTGCTGACAGCTCAGAGCCTGGAGCCTGCTTCCGATTCTGTCTGTCTCTCTCTCTCTCTCTCTCTCTCTCTCTCTCTCTGCTCCTCCCCCGCTCATGCTGTGTCTCTCTGTGTCTCAAAAATAAATAAAAACATTAAAAAAAATTAAAATTAAAAAAAGAAAATTTCAAACATAAACAAAAGCAGAAAGATTAATATGATTCCCATATATGCAATGTCTAGCTTCAGTAGTGATCAGCTCATGACTAATCTTGTTTCATCCACATCCCCACCTACTCCTTCTCGTTCTTTTGTAGCTAGTCTCAGACATCATTTCACCATAACTGTGGAAAGCTTTTTTTATTAATTTTGTTGTTTGTGGAAAATATAAAATGTAGATAATTTTGCAAACAAATATGAATCTCTTCCTAGGATAAGGAGCACAAGTGTCCTTTGATTTGTGGGAGGAAACTCCGCTGTGGCCTTCATAGATGTGAAGAACCCTGTCATCGTGGGAACTGCCAGTCATGCTGGCAAGCCAGTGAGTGTCTTTGCTGTATGCTTTTTTTAAAGAGTTTTCTAGGGATCACTGGGTGTCTCAGTTGGTTAAGTGTCCAACTCTTGATTTTGGCTCAGGTCGTGATCTCACAGTTGTGAGATCAAGCCCCATGTTGGGCTCTGCATTGGGTGTGGATCCTGCTTAAGATTATCTCTCACTCTCTGCACCTCCCCTGTGCTGCCTCAAAAATTAATTGATTGATTCATTGATTGACTAATTAAAGAATTTTCTAGGGGCGCCTGAGTCGTTCAGTCCATTAAGCATCCAACTCTTGATTTTGGCTCAGGTCATATTCCTGCAGTGGGTAAGATTGAGCCCTACATCAGGTTCTGCACTGATAGCCAGAGCCTCCTTGGAATTCTCTCTTTCCCTCTCTCTCTCTCTCTCTCTCTCTCAAAATAAATAAATTAACTTTAAAAAAACTTTTTAAAGAGTTTTCTAGAAGTTCAGGCATAATGTATTTTGAGGGACTGATTTGCTTAGTTTGCCATGGGTTACTCAACTAAGCCTAAGTATTTCAGATATGTTGTGACTTAAAAAAAAAGTTATTCTCTTGCTGCATTGTTATCCCTGAATGTACAAAACTTGGGATATAAGCAACAATTCTAAAACGAAATCCAGTTCATTAATGGATCACTATTTATTTATTTGTTTATTTTATTTATTTATTGAGAGACAGTGCGAGCAGGGGAGGGTCAGAGAGAGAGGGAGATACAGAATCTGAAGCAGTCTCCAGGCTCTGAGTTAGCTGTCAGCACAGAGCCTGACACAAGGCTTGAACCCACAAACTGTGAGATCATGACCGGAGCCACAGCCAAGACGCTTAACCAACTGAACCACCCAAGCACCCCAAATGGATTACTCTTAAATGTCAGTGACCCAAATTCTGTCCTCAGCAGTCTTCCTTCTCTGTATTATTAGGAGCAATTTGTAAACTTTTTCATCTTAGGACTTACTTACATTCTTAAAATTATCAAGGGCCCTCAAAGAGCTCTTTCCATGTGAATTATATCTATATTTATCATATTGGAAATTAAAATGAGGAATTTAAAAATATTAGTTTTTTTTAATTCAAATTTTAGTTAATATGTCATGCAATATCAGTTTCAGGAGTAGAATTCAACAATTCATCACTTACATACAACACCCAGTGCTCATTACAAGTGTCCTCCTTAATACCTATCACTCATCTAGCCCATCTCCCACCTACCTACCTCCATCAACTTTTAGTTTGTTCTCTGTCTTTAAAAGTCTCTTGTGGTTTCTTTGCCTCTCTACTTCCCCCACCTCCCTTTCCATATGTTCACCTGTCTTGTTTCTTAAATTACATATACAAGTGAAATCATAGAGTATTTGTCTTTGTCTGATTGATCTCAAATAGTACATACATTCTAGCTCCATCCATGTCGTTGCAAGTGGCAAGGTTTCATTCCTTTTGATGGCTGAGTAATACTCCATTGTATATCTATTTCACATCCTCTTTATCCATTCATTAGTCACTGGACATTTGGGTGCCCTCCATAGTTTGGCTATTGTTGATAATGCTGCTATAAATATTGGTGTGCATATTCCCCTTCAAATTTGTATTTTTATATTCTTTGGGTAAATACCTTCTAGTACAATTGCTGGATGGTGGGTAGTCCTTTTTTTTTTAATTGACAGTGACTTTTTTTTTAATTTTGTTTAATTTTTTAAAAAATTTACATCCAAGTTAGTTAGCATATAGTGCAATGATTTCAGGAGTAGATGCCTTAATGTCCCTTACCCAGTTAGCCCATCCCCCGTCCCACAACCCTTCCAGTAACCCTGGTAGCATAGTTTGTTTCTAGTTTTGTGAGGAACCTCCACACTGCTTCTCCAGAGTGGCTGCACCAATTTGCATCCCCACCAACAATCAAGAGAGTTCCCCTTTCTTTGAATCCTTGTCAACACCTGCTGTTTCCTGTATTACTAATTTTAGCCATTCTGACAAGTATGAGGTGGTATTTCATTGTGGTTTTGATTTGTATTTCCCTGATGATGAGTGATATTGAGCATCCATTCTTATGTCTGTTAGCCATCTGGATGTCTTCTCTGGAGAAATGTCTATTCATGTCTTCTGCCCCGTTTCTTAACTGGGTTATTTGTTTTTTGGGTGTTGAATTGGTAAGTTCTCTATAGATTTTGGATACTAACCATTTATCAGGTATGTTGTTTGCCAGTGTCTTCTCCCATTCCATCGGTTGCCTTTTTAGTTTTGTTGATTGTTTCTTTTGCTGTGCAAAAAGAAGCTATTTATCTTTATGAAGTCTCAATAGTTCATGTTCACTTTCATTTCCCTTGCCTTTGGTCACATGTCTAGGAAAAAAGTTGCTCTGGCCAAGGTCAAAGAGGGCGCTACCTGTTATCTCCTCTAGGATTTTGATGGTTTCCTATCCCATATTAGTTTGTTTTTTTAGTATATGTGCTGCCGAAGTGCATGTTGATATTAGTTTATTTTTAATAACCATATTTTTAAAAAATGTTTATTTTTGAGAGGGAGAGAGAGAGAGCAAGCGAGCACAAGGGAGAGGCAGAGGGGGGAACAGAGGATTCGAAGCAGGCTCTGTGGTGGCAGCAGACAGCCCAATGCAAGGTTTGATCTCATGAACTGTGAGACCATGACTTGAGCTGAAGTCAGATGCTTAACCAGCTGAGCCACCCAGGCTCACCATAAAATAAACAAATAGATTTTTAAAACAACAAACCTATATGTTTTAGTGTACAATGAAAGTGCTTTGTTTCACAGATTATAGAAAAGACATGTATTTAAGGATTAAGCTGTCTTTTTCTTTACTGCTTCATCAAGGACTTTTTTATTGTGGCAATGAAAACTACAGTGATTACAGATTGGTTCTACTGCCTTGATTTGAGCTAAGACCCTGGGAGTTTTACCAACTCTTGGTTTTGCACCATCAGTGTAAATGTCAACATAGTGGGGCACAAAATAATACCTTAGTCTGATTATGAAAATAATTTTGGCCTTATGGACTCCCTGAAGAACTCAGAGACCCCTACGGGTCAACAGAGCACACTTTGAGAACTGCTGCGTTAAAAGATTGACCACGATTAAGACTTCCCAGCATGTCTTTGATAGAATGCTAGGCCTACTTCATTTCAAAAAGGAGTTGAGTCAGTGCTTTGATATAAATCACACATGTGGATTCCATGAAAACAACTTACATAGCCCCTTGCCCTTTACCTGTTTCACATATATTAGCTTGTTAAATGGATAGGTCAAAATTTGGTATCCCCATTTGACGAGTGGAAAGCTCAGAGATGTTAAATTACCAGCCCACAGCCACTGAGCAAGTAAGTAGTAGGTCTGGGACCAGAAGCCTGTCTCCTGACTGTATATACAGGACTCTTTCCACCACATTTTATAGCTTCTGACAGGTTTGCTGAAGACAGTACTGACTGGGCAGGAGCAGTGGGTGGTAGAATCCTGAGAGCCCTGGGCTTCCTGACTCTTGGTGACATAGTTGAGAACCATGGCCACAGGCCTGGCCTTTGCTGTGACTCAGAGTTGGAGAACTGACTCCTCTTAGGATTTAGGAGTTAGACCTCTTGACAAGGTGGGCTGCTTGTCAGAGCTGTCCATTGTGAGCCCTCATTTTGATTTGGTTTGTGAACTGTGTGTAATGAACTCAGATGTAGCTCTGTGCTTCATTTCAACTTTAAATTTCTTTTTTTTTTTAATTTTCCTTATGTATGTGTATTTATTTTTGAGAGAGAGATGGACAGACTGTGAATGGGGGAGGGAAAGAGGGAGAGGAAGACACAGAATCCGAAGCAGGCTCCAGGCTTTGAGTGTCAGCACAGAGCCCAACGTGAGGCTCGAACCCACAAACTGTGAGTTCATGAACTGAGCCAAAGTTGGTTGCTTAACCAACTGAGCCACCCAGGTGCCCCTCAACTTCAAATTTCTCATACAATAGGTGTTGATTACAAGATTAAACAAGAATTTTTTTGAATGACTTCAGTGGCTCTCTGAGGTTTATATTCAAACATAGATTTTTGTATGTTTGTTAATTACCTGTGGCTCTCATAATCTCTATCCATTTTCCCAACTAAAGGAGTTTGAAAAAATAAAAAGCTGTGTCTTTAGCAGAAGTTTATTGTTTTCTCAGAAGAGATGGTCTATAGATCTGTTGTTTATAAAATATATTTAAAAAATGTCCTGGGTTACGCAAGGACTTACAGTTTGTTACAAGTAAAAATGAAATGCTTCATGTCTGTCTGCTCCGTTGCCAGCAGCTCAGGTTTAATAAAATGAAAATGTTTTTTGAAAAAAGCAGTTCCCTAAAATATATAATGCAGGCTAAAAAAATATGTGTGTGTGTGTGTGTGTGTGTGTGTGTGTATATGTATGTATGTATATATATATGTATGTATGTTGTCTGTGTAAATATGTATGTGCACATCATGAAAGGTTGTTTTGTTTCATTGCTGCTCCGCCAGGTTTTGATGAATTAACCTGCCACTGTGGTGCATCAGTGATCTACCCTCCAGTTCCCTGTGGCACCAGACCCCCTGAGTGTACCCAGACCTGTGCCAGAGTCCATGAATGTGACCATCCAGGTGGGTCCCAATTCCTTGCCTCCCCACCTCACAGCCTGTCTCACACTGTGTCATTTAGAATGTTGCATGACAGTCTTTACTACTCTGAGGTCATGTTGTGATAGCCTCCCCTGTTCCCTGTTCTCATGGGCTGCTTCTGTGAAGGTGGGTCTGTGATCTGGGCCAAGCTGGGAATCAGCAGTGCCCTCCATTTTTTTACTCTGTGGATATCAAACACACCTGAAAGGCTGGGAGAATCTCCAGTTGATCTTGTCTTTCAGGAACTCTTCTTGTTGCCTCCAATTTTGATTTATATTTCAAAGTCAAACATCTTTTTGCAAAATTGAAGGTAACTTTTTTTTGTAGTTGCTGTTGTTAAAGAAGTAATATATGTTTACTGTATAAAAGGAAAGAAAGAGGGGTGCCTGAGTGGCTTGGTTGGTTAAGCATCCAACTCTTGATTTCAGTTCAGATCATGATCTCACAGTTGTGAGTTTGAGCCCCATGTAGGGACTCTGCATTGACAGTGCAGAGCCTGCTTAGGATTCTCTCTCTCTCTGCCTCTCCCCCACTCATGTGCATGCTCTCTCTCTCTCTCTCTCTCTCAGAATAAATAAACAAACATTAAAAAAGAAAAAAAAAAGATGAAGTCAAAAGACTGAAATTAAATCATCGATTACATTACCTTTTAACACCTTAATATGTATTCTCAGGGCTTTTTCCATGGGCAAAATAGATATTTGGATTTTTTTTTTTTTTTTCATAAAATCAAAGTGTGATCCTACTGAATTTATTTTAGTGGAATTTTCCCTCTTAATGTAATTTTAATCTCTCTTCTTATGAGTGAATATTTTTCTACAATATAGATTTGTAGTGGTTAATGGAGTGTGCTGTTATATGGATGGGCCATAACTTAGTCTCATGTTGCTGGACAGTTATTTCCAATTCTTTTCTCATAAACTTCTGTGGACATCCAGCCAATAGTTACTTAATATCACCCATTTTCTATCCAGTTTAGTCACTAGCTTTCCTCTAGGACCATAGTAGCCTCATCATTTCATTTTACCCAGTCCCAGAGGCAAACCTGAAATAACTGAAGTCACCAGATTTGGTACTTAAAGTAAGCCATATGATTCAGACTGACAGATAGACAACACTTCTCAGTTTTTTGAGTATTTTAATAGAGTGAAAGAGAAGTAAATTCCTCATGAAGTAAAACGTCCCTCCTTGCCTGGGAACCTTTGGAGGGCCCTCTCAGCTTACTTCGGTGTTCACACCAGATGAAGTAAATGCCCGAGCCAATACTCACCCACTCCCTTCTTCACACTCACTTGCAAATGTCACAGATGAAGTCCAAATCCTGGTAGGTAATGTCCATAGTAAGAACTTAACCATTGATGAGGTGTGTTGTTTTAGCCTGCTTTTATTCAGCATTCTTTAAACTTTCCTTGAAAGTTAGTTGTATACCCACCATGATATCAGACACAGAGAGCGGTTCAGAGGAAGAAAAAAGGAGCCCATGATCTCGAGATTCTTCTGTTCTTCCAAAGAGGAAGAGGATGGTAGTTACATGCACATGACACAACCAACCATTTCGTGAAGATGGGCCAGATAATGGCAGCAAGCCATCAACGTTAGGGAGTTTAAGAGAGCCCTGGGCAGGGTGTGGTCAGCCCAAGCAGGCTTTGTTGGAGGAGATGAGTTAGGACAAACTGCCTCTTACAGGCAGCAAGGAAATTGAAAGGAATCAGGGGAGCATGTCAGATGGAATGAGCACAGAGAGATATTTGAGCCGTGTAAGATAGGGCCAGAAGTATGAGTAGAATGGACAGACCAGGGGCTGTGCTGCCGGAGGTGAGCGGGAGAGCTGCCTCCTCCTCTGCTTCTGGGTTTGGTGTGTCTGTCTCACCTCAGTGCACTTTCTCTTACACATGCTCACCCATCAGCACTTGAAAATAAAGCCACCTACTTTTTACTTTCCTGTGACTATTTTAAAAAGTATTCCCAACTTTTAAACTTAAAAAAGTTCCTTGTCCTATACCGTTAAAAATATATATATTAATTTGTGTGGCTTTATTTAAGTATTATTCCTAGTTAGACATAATTCCTAATTTTCTTTTTCTCTTAACAGTGTATCATTCTTGTCACAGTGAAGAGAAGTGTCCCCCTTGTACTTTCCTAACTCAGAAGTGGTGCATGGGCAAACATGAGGTAAGTTTTCTCTCCCAAGTATTCATTGTTCCAGCTAGAGATTCATGGTGAATTACTTTTAGAGTTGTTAGTCTCATTGTTTCTCAAAATAGAAATACACTCTAAGAAGCAGAGGTTTGCTGTTGCCACTTTTTTCTTTTCTTTTTTTTTAAATGAAGGTATAATTTGGGGTGCCTGCATGGCTCAGTTGATTAGGCGAGTGACTTCAGCTCAGGTCATGATCTTACAGTGTGTGAGTTCAAGCCCCATGTCAGTCTCTATGCTGGTAGCACAGAGCCTACTTTGGATTCTCTTTCTCCCTCTCTCTCTGCCCCTCCCTGCTCATGTGCTCTCACGCTCTCTCTCTCTTTCAAAAATAAATAAAATAAACATTTTAATTAGTTAATTAAGGTATAATTTGCATAAAATAAAATTTTACTCTTTTAAGTGTACAGGTCCTTGAGTTTTGTGAAAACGTTCATATAGCCATGTAACCACCACCACAATCAAGATGTAGAATATTTATTCACCCCCAAATATTCCTTCATCCCCCTCTTTTTTTTTAATTTTTTTTTTATTATCTCTACACCCAATGTGGGGCTTAAACTCATGAACTTGAGATCAAGAGTCACATGCTCTACTGATTGAGCCAGCCAGGCACACCTCCTTCATGCCTCTCTATAGTCAATTTCCCCCTATCTCCAGGTCCCAGCAGTCAATGATCTATTACCTGCCACAGTAGTTTTGCCTTTTCCAGAATGCCACATAAATGAAACCATACAATAGGTAGTATACTGAGTCTCTTTTGCCTTCATTTTTACTCTGGTTGCAGTTAAGTAAACTCAGTCAGTTGGCCTTGAGAACACAGGCTGTGTTTCAGAGACAACTTGCAGGTTCACCAGCATGAGAAAGGTTGCTAGCCTGCATAAAAGTGTTAACATTAAGAGGATCCCAGGAGTGGTTTGTCTCTCCACCGGCTGCCACTCTTCCTCTGTGCCCTGTGCAGCTTCCTATCCTGGCCACTAGGTCAAGACACTCTCCTCCAGGCTTACCTATACCTTTGTAGTGCCATTACCATGAAGGAAATTCATTTTCATTCTCAACTTGTAAGCTTATTTGGCACTATTAACTATAGACCCTTTGAAACACTTTTAAAAATTCTTTATTTTAAAAACTGCATATTCATTGTAGACAACTAAGAACATACATTCTACAACCCAGAAATAAATATTCTTCACATTCTTATGTATAGACTGTAAGGCATGTGTGATACACACTTTCTCATACTCTTAAGATTATACTGTTGTGTAACGTGTCTTTTATTTCATAACACGTTCAACAACATTTTTGGAAACTCTTGATATCTATGACAAACATGCTTTCAGTATCTCATCTTGATGGACATATTTTTCTTCACTTATTTCCTATGAGTGATTCTCAAGTCATTGGCCTTTATTAGTATTTATTCAAATATTACTTCCTCCGAGAGTAACCATTCTAAGATATCCATGTATCATCTTTGTGTTAATGGCTTACTTGGACTTCATTCAACAGATTTTTTTTTTTACATACCTACTGTGTGCTAGGTAACAGGCTAAGTTCATGGTGGTTCAGGAGAGGCATGATTGCTGCCTTCATGGAGCCTTTACTCTGGGGCAGGAGGCAGGCATTTAAACAGTGCAATAGCAGTTTAAACAATGCAGTTGCAGGGGAAGTACAAAGTACTGAGCTGGATCAAAGCAGCTCCCACCCAAGGAAGGTGTTTGTAGAGGAAATAGCTTCCTAAAGAAGATAGGCAAGTAATGAGGGGAGGGGAAACAGGACACAGTGTGTGCAAAATCATCTCCAGACCCTGGTAGTAGTGTAGGTAAGTTTTTAATGCTTGGGAACTACATTCTACCAAAATACTTCTAAAGCAATTTTTTATGTTTATGTGTTTTTTTTATGTTTATTTATTTATTTTGAGAGAGCATGCATGTGAGCAGAGGATGGGCAGAGAGAGAATCCCAAGCAGGCTCCCTGCTGTCAGAGCAGAGCCTGATACAGGCAGGGCTCAGTCTCATGAACCATGAGATCATGACCTGTGCCAAAATCAAGAGTCAAGACACTTGACTGACTGAGCTGCCCATGTACCACTCTAAAGCAATTCTAAAGCAATTTGAGTCAATATATAAGAATAAACTTTGCTCCCACTGGAATAAAATTCCAACATATTTTCCTGGAGTAAGAAATCATAAAAGAAGGTGATTTCCAAAAATTAAGTTTGGGGCTGTATGACCTGTTGTCCTTTAATTTAGAGGAAGAGGGAGTGCTTGAGCTGGGGAGAGGGATAGAGAGAGAAAGAGAATCTCAAGCAGATTCCACACTCAGCATGGAGGCTGTTGTGGAGCTTGGGACCATGACCCAAGCCAAAATCAAGAGTCAAACACCCAGCCAACCAAGTCACCCAGGGGCCACCCCCTCCTTTTTAATTTATTTATTTATTTTTGGGAGAGTGCAAGCAGGAGAGGGGCAAACGGTGGCAGAGGGCAAGTGTGGGGACGGGATCTGAAGTGGGCTCTGTACTGACAGCCTAACAGCCATGAGCCAAATGTGGTGCTCGAACTCACGAACTGCACGATCATGACCTGAACTGAAGTCAGATGCACAACCAATTGAACCACTCAATTTTATTTATTTTTTATTTTTTAATTTAATTTTTAATTTTTTAATTTAATTTTTAAATTTTTTTTAAATTTATTCTGAGAGAGAGAATGACCAGCGGATGGTCAGAGAAAGAGAAAGAATCCCAAGCAGGGACCACATTGTCAGCATGGAGCCTGACACGGGGGTCGAATCCACAAATGATGAGATCATGACCCGAGCCAAAGTTGGATGCTTAACTGACTGAACCACCCAGGCACCCCTGCCTCTTAATGTTTTAAATGATAAAGCTACCTAAAGCTAACAAGACCGTGAGTTGGGAGATATGAGGGGATTTGATTATTTGATTATTTAATTATTTCTGTAAAACAGCCCTGCCAGCAGTCTTTAAACCATGGGCCAAGGGTGTCCCCCAACCTTCATTCAGTGCCCTAAGCTGTTTGCAAAGGGAGGAAAAGATCATCTGATCCTCCTAGCTGTTCAGAGCATTTCAAATACCTGCTAGTTACCTGGTTTCATGTGCTTGTTACCCACCCTGGGAAGTGTATATCTTAAGTCACACTTGACTGCTAGCACAAATTCTTTTGGATCATAACAGGGATTATTAGATAGGTTCCAGATTTATTTTCAAACAAATTATTTTCAGATTTTGAAAATCAACCTAATTTTTTTCAGATAAAAATAACTTTTTGAAAATTCAGAAATGTTTGAATAGGAAGTTAAAACTCACCCCATATCCCACACGGAGATAAGAATCTGGCTACTTCTGTCTCTCCTAGTTACGAAGCAACATCCCCTGTCACCTGGCTGATATCTCTTGCGGATTACCCTGCAGTGCCACTCTACCATGTGGAATGCATAAGTGTCAGAGACTCTGTCACAAAGGAGAATGTCTTGTGGATGAGGCCTGCAAGCAACCCTGTACCGCCCCCAGAGCTGACTGTGGCCACCCATGTATGGCACCCTGCCACCCCAGCTCACCCTGCCCCACGACTGCTTGTAAATCCAAGGTGCGTATTCCTAGCTCCAGATAGGGCATTGACTGTGGTTCTGGAGCTGCTCGTGTGTCCAGAGCTGAGGCTCCCGGGCACACAGTCTAATCAGAGATCATTGGTTGCAAAGAACTACAAGCTAAGGTGGAGCAAGAGAAAGGTGGGGTTACATTGTACAGATTCCTGTCTGCCCAGCTTGAAGTGGCCTTTTAGTTCAGAAGGTACCCCCTGCCATCTGACCACAGTCTGTCTCTCTCCCTTAGAGCAAATTCTCAGGAGAGACTCTGATTGCTCACTCCATTTATTCAACAAATATATGTGTCTGTATTGTGCAGGATGTTTTGCTTGGTGCGAGGGCTCTACCAGTGAACAGGAGATACGTGATCCTTTCAATTAGATGGGACAGATACTTACTAATTTCTCAGATACTGAATTATGGCTGTGGTAAATAAGAGGTTACACCCTTGTAGAAGGTGCTAAGAGCATGTGAGTGGGCGACTTAGCCTGGTCTAAAGCATCTAAGCAGGGCCTCCCTGAGGAGGTGAAAGCAGACAGTGGGCCTGATTGGGCCTTGGATGGTCCTGGGTCAGGTTCAGTGGTAAAAACTTCATTCTAGACCTGCTCCTTCAGGTGGGATGAAGAACAGGAGTAGTTCCCAGAAAGGGTCACTACAGAGTGAACGGTTCCTTCCTAGTGCGTCAACTATCACATTATCTGTCTGCATTCATGGTTAGCTTCCTCCATCCTGAAGGGTAACCGCTCACTGTCTATATCCTCTGCCATGGTTTGATATTGAGAGAGGCTTCCGAAGGATGAAACCTGCCTATTCACATGGTTTATGTGTGCTGACTTATTTCAGATAGAGCTGCAGTGTGAATGTGGACGAAGAAAAGAGATGATGATTTGCTCTGAAGCATCCAGTACTTATCAAAGGTTAGTGCTGCTCCAGGGTTAACAGCGGTGGACTCAGTGTAGAGTGTACATGTGAACACGTTGTTTATTGTAGAATGCTTGCAACTTTTGTTGTGGAAAGTTGTTTAAATTTTCCTCAATCTAGTTTTTATGGTTCAAAGAAAAAGTACTGCTTTGTGTCCCTTTCCTTCCTTTACTTTCATTGGTAAAATAACCTTTTTATTTTTCCTCCTCTTTCGTCCTCTTTCTCTCCCTCCTGGTCGTGTTATACCTTGAGATCAGAAGGGATGATGTCCTGAAGTTACGTGAATTGCTTTTATGTCTCACCACCAAGTCCTGTGCTTCTCCCCTGTAGAAGGGGTTTCTGACTGTTGTGTGAGTTGTCTCTGCAGCCTCCTGAAATCCCAGGACCGGGTGGTCAGAAAGGAAAGGGATCTGAGTAAGGTGAAGGTGGTAGGGATGTGTGTGTGTCTCTGATTAGGCGCAGAGATGTGTCATGGAGATAGGATTTTTGGAATATCAAGACATCAGAGTGGCTTTGACAACAGTGGGTTTTAAATACTGACTGAACACCAGGCATTGGCCTGGATATTCAAGGGAGATTAAATAGACTCTCTGCTTCCTGTGGAGCTGCTTAGAATCTGATCAAGGAGACATGACATAAATAAACGTGTAGGTAGTTTATAATAGATGGGTTTCTGAGGCCACATGAATTGTCCAGTGGTAGATTTGACTTGAAGAAAGACTTCTTTGTACCTAGTATAAGGACATTCCTGTGGAACTGCAATGCCTTTCTTCCCTTTCTTTTTTTTACTTCAGAATAGCTGCTATTTCCATGGCCTCTAAAATAACAGACATGCAGCTTGGAGATTCGGTAGAAATCAGCAAGTTAATTACTAAGAAGGAAATTCACCAAGCCAGGTAATTTTTTAAATGTGTGTCTTCTGTTAGAATTAATTTCCAGAGGGTAGGAACCATTCATTTATCTCAATCCCCGACAGCGAACCCATGCACACAGCATCGGTGTTCTAACAGACCATACCGGCTCCGATGCAGCAAATCTTACTCAGGATATAGCTACGACCAGAGGAGGCTTTTACAGGCCTCTCTTCAAACTGTAGCCTTAGGAAGCAGAGACCTAGATGTGCCAGCCCAACCCACAGAGAACAGAGAACCAGCTGTGCCAAGAGAAGAAGGTGGCACTGTGAGAGGGTCATTGGAAGCATTTTGGTGACACTTTGAGGCCCTTCTGAGAACTCCTAGAGTGCCATAACCCAGAGACCCACCCACCTGTCCTCGAGAGGGGCCTCATGTTTTGGCCAGAATCTGCTCTGTTTTCAGATTGACTAAGGACTTATTGTTGGGTAGAAACTGGGAGATCTGTGCCCTGATGTTATTTTTTTCATTTGTTTCTCAAGGTTGGAGTGTGATGAGGAGTGTTTAGCCTTGGAAAGGAAAAAGTAAGTCATTTCAACTGCTGTTCTTCTACTTGTCCTTGAACTCTGTGAAGTTAGTGGGAGGGGGTGACTGTTGAAGCATTCATTCAGCACCTGCTCTGAGGCTTTTGCTGCTATTGCACAGCAAGAGAAGTTCAGTCATCAAGAATTGTAATGTCTAAGGAAAACCACTTAGGTGATTTCCGCACATTTCTGAAACATGAGCTTATTGGTTTTGGGCGTGGTGTAAACATCACATGCTACAGCATACTTATTCACTGACGGCCAGTGGGGATAAGAGGCTTAAAATACTTTTAATGGCCTTTTATGTTGAAGTATAACATACATATAAGTCAGAAGTATACAGATTAGTGAGTCATTACAAAGTAAATACAGTGGTATAATCCACACCCAGGTCAACAAATAGAAAATTACCAGAACACTTTCCTATACTCCATAAAGATAAGCCATCCATCCTGACTTCTAACACTTCAGATTAGTTTTATCTGTTTTTTAACTTTATATAAATGATGAAATCTTGTAGTTTATGTTATTTTTGTCTGGCTTCTTTCATTATATTTGTGATATTCATTCCTGTTGTTGCATATGTCAGTACTTAGTTCATTTGCACTCCTGCATGGTATTTTAGTGTATTAAGATATTATAATTTATTTATCATTCAACCATTAATTGGTATGTGTGGGTTATCAGTATTGGGCTATTACAAATAATGCTCTATTAATGGGGCACCTGGGTGGCTCAGTTGATTGGGAGTCTCTTAATTTTGGCTCAGGTCATGATCTCCTGGTTTGTGGGTTCGAGCCCCACATTGGACCCTGAGCTGACAGCTAGCTCAGAACCTGGATCCTGCTTCAAATTCTCTTGTCTCCCTCTCTCTCTGCCCCTCCTATGCTGTGCTCTCTCTCCAATGTAAATAAACATTAAAAATTTTTTTTAAATAATGCTCTGTTAGGAACAGCCATATATTTCTTTTGCCATGTATACATACTCATTTCTGTTAGTTACAAACTTAGGAGTAGAATTTCTCATTGATAGTTAATAATGTATTCATACATTTAACTTTAGTCAGTTCTCTGCAACAGTATCCAAAATAGTTGTACCACATTACACTCCCAGCGGCAGGGTAATAGTTCCCATTGCTCTACTTTTTTCTTCCTCTTTTTCTTTTCATTTTTCTTTCTCTACATTTTTATTAGCACTTGGAATTGTTAGTCTTTTTAATTTTAATCTATTGTGAATTTGTAGCTGAATGTCACTGAGCTTTTAGTTTCTATTTCCCTGATGACTTAGTGAGGTTGAATGTTTATCGGCAATTTGGATATCCCCTTTTGTGAAGACTCTTCAAGTCTTTTATTTTGTAATTGTGTTGTCCTTTTCATATTTGTTAGTAGGAGTTCTTTATATATTTTGGATGTGAGTCTTTTGTTGGTTTTCAGTATTGTATTTTACTGTACTTAGTGCCTTCGGTTTTCACTCTTTTTTAATGGTATCTTTTGATAAGCAGAAGTTTCTGATTTTAATGTAGTCAGTTTATCAGTCTTTTCCTTAGATACTAGTATTTTTTATGTCTTGTTTAAGAAGTATTTGTCTCTCTTGAGGTCATGATGATACTCTGTTATTGTCTAGATCCTGTATCATTTTACCTTTCACATTTAGATCTACAGTTGACTTTGACTGATTTTTTTTTAAATATTTATTTTTGAGACAGAGAGAGACAAAGCACAAGCAGGGAGGGGCAGAGAGAGAGGGAGATGCAGAACTGGAAGCAAGTTCCAGGCTGTAAGCTGTCAGCACAGAGCCTGACGTGGGGCTCAAACTCATGAACCACAAGATCATGACCAGAGGTGAAATTGGATGCTTAACCAACTGAGTCACCCAGGCACCCCTGGACTGATTTCTTTTTAAGCATGGTTTAAGAAGAGTTTATAATTCAATTTTTTTCCATATGAATATTTATGTGTGACCAGTACTATTATCAGGATATCATTTTCCCTAGTCTCTCTAGTGCCTCCCTTGTCTTAAGTCAGGTATTCATAGTATGTGTGGATCTATTTCTGCGTTCATTCTGTTCCATCATGCTAGTATCTCACTCTCTTAACTGTACCTTTATAACAATAAAGGTCTTAATATCTGATGGTTTATCTCTTCAAGCATGGTTCTTCTTCAAGATTAACTTGACCTTTCTTGGGTATTTGCATTTTCATTTAAACTTTAGAGTTAGCTTATCAATATCTGCTTAAAAATCTAAGATTTTTATTGAATTGGTATTCAACTTATAGATCATTTGGAGAGATTTGATGTTTTTGTAATATTGAATCTTCTAATCCATGAAAAAGATATACCTTCCATTTATTCCTGTCTTCTTTGATTTCTCTCAGTGATACTAAAGTTTTCTATATGTAGATTTTGTACATCTTTTGGTAGATTTGTCCCTTGCTGTTTTATGGTTTTGATAGTTTTTTAGTCACTTTTTTTTCTCAGACTGCCTTTCCTCTCTGCTCTTGTATCACTTTTTTAAAAAAAAATTTTTTTATGTCTATTTATTATTGAGACGGAGAATGAGCAAGGGAGGGCAGAGAGAGAGGGAGTCACAGAATCCGAAGCCGGCTCTAGGCTCTGAGCTGTCAGCACAGCTCCGTCACTCTCTGTCTCTCAAAAATAAATAAATGTTTTTAAAAAAATTTTTTTAATTTTATTTTCTAAAACAAAATAAAACAAATTTAATTTTCTGATTGCTTATAGCTGGTATATAGAAATATAATTGGTATTCGTTGACCTGTATTTGCAGCCTTGCTGAATTCACTTATTTTCTTATTTCATGTCCTTTTCTAATAAAAGTAGCTTTGTTTCTTTCCAATTCTTATCTGTTTTCTTAGTCTTGCCTTTTTACACTGGCTATAGCCTCCACAACAGTGTTGAATAGAAGGTGGTGGTAATAGATATTCCTGACACCAGACAGCTTTAAATATTTCACCACTAAATATGTTTTCTGTTAGTTATATAAGGATACTCATCATCAGATTAGGAGACATTTGACTGGCAGACTTACTGGTTCTAACAAAGATTGGCTAAAATGTATAGCCCTGTAAAAATGTTAACAATTGGAGAGTTTAAGTGAACAATACACAGACAGTCCCCAACTTACAATAATTTGACTTACAATTTTTCAGCTTCACAGTGGTGCAAAAGAAATTCACACTGAGTAGAAACCGTACTTCAGATTTTGAGTTTTGGCCTTTCCTCGGCATTGCAGCATGCAGTATAATGCTCTCTTACGACACTGGGCAGAGGCAGCGAGCTGCAGCTCCCAGGCAGCCGTGCAGTCACGAGGGTCAACAACCAGCACGCTCACATTAAGTAGGCTTTGTGTTAGGTGATTTTGCCCAACTGTAAGCTAATGTAAGTGTTCTGAGCACATTTTAGGTAGACTAAGCCAAGCTATGATGTTTGGTAGGTTAGATGTATTAAATGCATTTTTGACTTACAATATTTTGAAGTTGTGATGGTTTTATCATTATAATATTCTTGTTACTTTGTTTGAATATTTCTCAAGATAAATAGTTAAGCAAAAACAGACAAATGCAGACAAAGTGTAGTCCTGTTTTATTTTGAAGTTTGACTTTCCAATACTTTTTAAGTTTATTTATTTTTGAGAGAGAGGGAGAGCGAGTGAGTATGAGTGGGGGAGGGGCAAAGAGAGAGGGAGAGAGAATCCCAAGCAGGCTTCGTGCTTTATACCCACCATGGGACTCAAACTTACAACTCTGAGATCAAGAGTCACATGCTCCCCCAACTGAGCCTGTCAGGTGCCCCAGGTGCCTAGTTTTAAATACACCAATTGCAACTACTTAAAGAGGAAAAAATCTGAAAGTGTATTAAAATGCAGTATTTGTGTTATTAATGGAATTCTTCCCTTTATTTTCCAAACTTTTTATAAGACCATACTAATTTTAATGATTATATGTCTACTTTATGTGTCTGATGTTCCGGTGAAATCTCAGAAGCAGTCCTCCCCCTTCTCATCCCAGATAACCCAAGCTGCCAGGGTCAGCCAGGTGGTTGGCTCAGACCACGTAGATCTGTCTTGTTTTTATTCTTCTAGGGAGACAAAATCATGTTTTGTCCCAAGTTGTTGTGATTCCTTCCTTAATAATTGGTTTTACTGATGAGTGCCTGGGTGATCAGTTGGTTAAGTGTCGGACTTTGGCTCAAGTCATGATCTCCTGGTTTGTGGGTTCAAGCACCAGCTCAGGCTCTGTGCTGACAGCCAGAGTCTGAAGCCTGCTTTGGGTTCTGTGTTTCTCACTCTCTGCACCTCCCCCGCCCATATTCTGTCTCTCTCTGTCTCTCAAAAAGAAATAAACAATTAAAAAAAATTTTTGAGGGGCGCCTGGGTGGCTCAGTTGGTTACGTGTCCAGCTTTGGCTCAGGTCATGATCTCACAGTTCGTGGGTTCGAGCCCCGCGTCAGGCTATGTGCTGACAGGTAGCTCAGAGCCTGCAGCCTGCAGCCTGCAGCCTGCTTCAGATTCTGTCTCTCCCTCTCTGACCCTCCCCTGCTCATGCTATCTCTCTCTGTCTCTCAAAAATAAAAGAAAAAAAATTTTTTTATTAAAAAATAATTGGGTTTCTTCATTTCATTAATGTATAAAGAAGTTAGGATTCGGTGGGCACTCTTTGTTACTATAAGAAGTCTTCCTCTCCTTCCTTTCCTTTTATTTACTTACATCTCTCTTATTTTCAGGAGATTAGCAGAGGCATTTCATATCAGCGAGGATTCTGATCCTTTCAATATACGTTCTTCAGGATCAAAATTCAGTGACAGTTTAAAAGAAGATGCCAGGTACGTACAGGACTGTTTGGTCTTTTGTTTCCCCCCATGTTTGTTTATTTTTGAGAGATAGAGCGCAAGTGGGGTAGGGGCAGAGAGAGAGAGAGAAAGAGACACAGAATCCAAAGTAAGCACTAGGCTCTGAGCTGTCAGCGTCAGCACAGAGCCCAACACGGGGCTCAAACTCACGAACTGTGAGATCATGACCTGAGCCAAAATCGGATGCTTAACTGACTGAGCCACTCAGGCACCCAATATTTGGTCTTTTAAGATGTAATAACTAATATGTACTCCTCTTTGATTGAGCCAGTTAAAGTTTATATATCTATTATAAAAGATTATATGATGCGTAATAAAAATTCTTTTCTTGGTTTCTCAAAATTTTGAAGAATTGAGTGTGAGGTGTAGGGTGTGTGTGAGGGAGAGAGAAAGAGAGAGAATCCTGTGGTAGAAGTTTGGGCCTCCCTAGGGCTTGGACTAGCCTGAATTCCACTTCTGGCCCCCTCACTTGGGCAGTAATAGCTCTTATTTTCCTCCCTATCTCCTGGCCCTCCAGAATGCTCTTTGTCCTCCTATCTTCTCCTTTCTCAATTTGTTTTCTCTTGTTCTTTTCCTTTGTTCAGTCACAGTCAATCTTCTGTTAGCTGACAATTCCTAACCTCTGCCGTTTTTCTGCCCACATTGTTCATTGTCTGCAGTTTATGGGCAGAGAGGGTGGGTGGAAGAGATTCTCCGAAGAGTAGGAACAAATGAAATTAACTGTGGTGATTTCTCATTTCAGGAAGGACTTAAAGTTTGTCAGTGACATTGAGAAAGAAATGGAAGCCCTTGTGGAGGCCGTGAATAAGGTTGAAGTCAAAACATCCAACTGGACATGTCTCTAAGGCCAGCTTGATTAAAAAAAAAAAAAAAGTTCTAGAAACACCATCAGTATAGAGTAGTTATAAGAAAAAGTCATAACTTCTTGACAATTGTTATCTTTCCCCAAAGCCCAGCCATTATGACATCCATGAAAGCCTTGTCCAGGTTCAGAAAATATCTCCTCAATCAAATTCAGTGTAAATTTAAAAACTCTTAGTTTAGTGCCTAAGATTGAGTGAATAAGTTCTGGACAACTGGAGGTATCCCATAGTGATAGTTGAATGACTGTGTGGGATACTTAGGAAGACATGATCTCTGAAGGGCTATTATATGATAGGTCACACTGATTCCTTATTACCCCCAAGGCAGGATAAAAACCCGTGGGTAAAAATGAAAAGTTTAATGACTAGAGCTAAAGAGTAGTGGATAGACTCCCACTCAAGAGAGTGAAGCCCTTGTCCTGGAGGTAGCTTTAAGGGACAAAGTCTTTAGTCATAAGCAGTCAATCCCATGGTGACTCCCTCTTTATTCTGTGCGGTCTCTTGAGTGAGGACAAGATACCTATATTAGTTCCACATCTAATGGAGAGGAATTTCTTTCCTGCCATCTCCCTCAGCCCCTCCCTTTCTTCCCTTCCTCCCTTCTGTTCCCAGTTCCCATCAGGACACTGACATGATGGAGAAAATGGAATCATTGTTCCTCTCCTAACTAGGAAACTTGCACAAGTGTATTTGTCTGCTAGTGTGTCTGTATCTGGACACTCATGATGTTTAGTGTAAAACATATTTTTTATAAGAAATGAAATTGTCTTGTTTTAGGTCTTCAGTTTATTTAGTCATTTGATCAATCAGTCATTTTTACCCTCAATACAGGGAAAGAATAGTAAGAAGAGCCACTGCTTCCCTCCTATGAACAGAGACCACCGGCGGATCATCCACGACCTGGCCCAAGTGTACGGCCTGGAGAGCGTGAGCTATGACAGTGAACCAAAGCGCAACGTCGTGGTCACTGCGGTCAGGTGGGTTGATCTTGTCATCACAGGAGGAACTGCTCATTGGGGCAGGCTGGACCTCAGAAAGCAGGGTCTATCGATAATTGCTTTCCTTGCTTCCTCTCATAGAAGAATAGATAGAAAACCCGCTTCGGGGATAGCCATTCTGGCACAATCAAAAAGTCCAATACGAAGGTCTGAACCAGAGAGCGAAGCCCATACCTCAGTCCACAGGACAGACACGCCTAAAGACACGCAAGGCTCTTATCTGTCCCAATCCACGAGTGACACTGTTTCCTCAAACATAGGGAGCAGATCCTGAGGGCCTGGGCTGGGTGCCTACCCATCACATCTGTCACTTTTTCCCTTGTCCTCCTGGCATGATGAAAACAAGATGATAGACTCTGATTCAAGCAGTGTTTGCCATTAGAGGAGACTATGGCTGTATCGTGCGCAGGGAAGTGACAGTGAGGATCTAGGATCACTGTCAGAACCTGAGAGAGTAGGAGGACTTCCAGAAGAAGAGAACTTGTATATGGGATGACAGGAAGCAGGTAACAGGCCCAACAGAGGTGAGTGAAAGGGACGAGGGTTAAATGAAGGTGAGCATGCCTGAGAGGAGATGGGTCACTTCGGAGCACTCAGCAGTAGCACAATGAAATCATGACTGGATTTCCAGCGATCTACCTGTCTCCACAAGCACTTCTCACTTTTCAATACTTTGTGTTTTGACTTTTATCAGAGGGAAGTCCATTTGTCCTCCTAACACGCTGACGGGTGTCCTTGAAAGGGAAATGCAATCACGGCCTCCACCACCGATTCCTCATCACAGACATCAGACAGACAAGTAAGGATCCTTCACCTGCTTTCCACAGGGTCCCGTCTATTCAGAAAAGCCAGCAGGGGCAAAACAGTCCAGGACTCTACCAGCCATTGGCAGCCTCTCAGGCCTGGCTGTGGGCAGCTTTGTTCAAATAAGTAAGGTTTTACTGGAATATCAGATGCATTTGTTCATGACAGAGGGGTCCCAAGTTTGATGTTTGTAATGCCCACTTCCCCTCTGGGGAAGAGTCACTGGACATAACTTCCACGGTATAGATGGTGACACTGGAAAATGGATTTGGTGTGTCACAGCAGATGATTTAGGAATGTCACATGGTTTACAACAGTTACTCTGCAGATGGATGTGGGATGGTGGCCCGGGGTTGCGGTGAAGGTGAGGACTTTAGTGTTTTGCTCTATTGACCCTATAGTTTGTATCATTTTTACAACAAAAACATATATTCATGATTTAAAGAGATAAGAAAACTGCATTGGCAAGCAGCAAGTCTCAGATAGAAGCAGGGAGGAAGAACCATCCCCTTTTCCTTTCCTCTCCTTTGCCAGAAAGGAAGCTGGCTGCCTTACTGTGGCTGAGGCAGCATTGCTGAAACCCAGTGGGCTACCTAATGCTGTTCTGGCCTTCCACACAGAAGCACTACCAGAACTTCTACAGAACTTCTGAGAGGGTGGGAAGGGCAGTTTACAAGGTCACCATGAGGGCCTAGCAATCAGTGTTCCCTGGGACTGGACAGGACAGCTTGGTGTTGCCCATTGGCACAGGCTTGGCAATGATTGTCTGGGTCAGTGCAGCTCCATGGGACCAGCCCTGCTTCACCCCCGTAAAGCAGGTGGCCTAGATTCCAGTCAGCCCAGCTGCATATCCACATGGGCAGTGGTGCTGGAAATGTGAGGTATTCTACATGTTGTTATATCACAGCTGTGTCCAGTACCACCTGAACATAACTGTGTGGGGTCTTCGGCCTGTTTACACCATGCTGTCATTTTTTTCCTTTTGTTTGCTTTAATTTTGTATAAAATTTCATTGTGGAAAACTTTTAGAGTAGAGAGAATATTAATACAGTGAACCCCTGTGCACCCATCACCAAATTTCGACAGTTTCCAATTCATGTGGGCTCCACTGTCTTATCAAATCTTTGCAAATGATAAATTAGCTGATCCTTAACTTTCTGAAGACCTCAGCCCATTTCCCCCAAACAAGAAGATTGATCATTCTTTCTTTGCTTTTCAGGAATCCTGGGAGCGGTAATTTACAGAAAATAGCCAAGGAACCAGTAATTGACTACTTTGATGTCCAGGACTGAGAAGATGAAGATGTACTTAGATAAAAGAATGGTTAGGTGTGATGGAGACTCATTTGCCAGCAGAAAATCATGCTTATTCCCAACTGCCTGGTGGGAACACAGCCTCACCTGCTGTCTTGTACTGATACGTCCAAAGCATGAGTGTATCAGAAGTCCCCTTGTCCTCTATTCCGTCTGTATAAAGTATTTCAGTACAGCCAGCTCTCTGACTAGATGGTCACTAGTGATGCAGTCATGTATTTGCAGAGGCTCCACCATCACCATCATTGCTCAGAGGGCTGGGGAACATTGGGTTTGATTTGGACAAACCAGAATTTTAGCCTGAAAACGGCACTTAGTCATAGCCTCAGTTGTCCCAGTTTTCCATCCTCCTCCTAAAAAATGTCTGCAACATCAACTGCACCTCACTTTTCGGATTAATCCAAACTGATCACAATCTTTGGAAAGACACAAGTGAACGTTTCAGTCCAAAATACCAAACATGGAGTTGGTACACCACATCCAGAATCACACATGTTGTGTTAAACCCAACTATCTTATCTGAGTCTTTTGCCAAAAACTCTCAGGTCTGTCTGGCTGAACTGCTCTTAGGGATTCTCAATGCCATCAGTTCTAGATCTAGGAGAGGGGTGCTTTACAGAACTCCCATTTCCTAAAGTCCAGGGTTGTGGCTCATACCACATCCCTGAACCTGTCTGGTTGACAGTGTGGCTATGTCTGCCATGACGGAAGAGGACATGTAGAGCAAGCTCTTCCTGCCAAGTTCACAGTGTGGCCTCTGTGTACTGAGCAGTGTAGCCCTGATTCCCCTCTGGTTGACAAAGAGTCTAAGGTGGATTTACCTTTCCTGTGTTGCTTTCTCCCAGGTCTGCAGCAACTATTTTGGCTTTCCTTGTCTCTGAGCTCTGGACTTCTGTTTGAATATTCACAAATGTATGTGGACAGTCCAGGGCTTATCCCAGCAGCCTTCTGGAGGCATTCTTGAGTCTCCATTAAGGCAGATACATGGACAGTTACATTAGTTTGGCCCTCTCAGGCCTTGGCACTCTTCCAGCTTTGAGGCCAGACTTCCAACAACTTTCTCCAGAGCAAGCCACAAGCCCCAGAGCAACAGAAGATTTCGGAAGTGACATCCCAAAACTGGCATTCAGTTTTCATAGGAAGAGCAGGGTCACTCTTTGGTCCTGACCCAGACAATCTGCCTTGAGAGGGAGCAAGTACAGGAGCAGACGAAGCAATTGGAGGGAAGAGATGGAAAACTACAAAACCACCTCCATCTGGACCCATTTAGCACAGGGTCAGTAGCTCCAAACACAACAAGAAGTCCGCAAGTACCTGTTAACATCTCTGAAGGAGTGTTTCAGTGGGTGAACTGCATATGGAGAGCATCTCAGAATTCAGGAGGCAGGAGAGCTGATTTTAGACACCAGCTCTGCCACATAACTTGCTGCTTGGTGGAATGGAGGTACCACCTTTCTTACCAGGGTTGTTGTGAGGATTAAATGAGATAAGATGCTTGGAAGTGCCTGGTCTATCATAGGTGCTGGGAATTTATATAAATGATGTTTGGGGGCGCCTGTTTTTCTCAGTTGGTAGAGCATCTGACTCTTAATCTTGGGGTCATGAGTTCCAGCCCTGCATTAGGTGTAGAGTTTACTTTTTAACAAAAATACTTGGTATCTGGAAAATATATAAGCTGCTTTTTCCTACATACTATTAGCCAAGTAAAAAGTATAGAATGCTAAACAGGCCTATTCTGGTGAATGCTTATGTTCTACCCCATGCAGCCCTATGCTAGGGCTGTGGCCTACTCTTTCAGTTAGTGATGTAGCAGAGATCACATCCTTGAACACATATTTATAGAATTGGTTGGTCTGGCACAAACAGGTCATTAGTCTGTTATTAGAAGTTGAGGGGAGCCATAAGAGGCTCCCATGACATTGAAGTAGGATGGGTTAGCCCTCGTGGTTGGGAGAAGGGAAATGGGAGGAAGTTTTTGGTCTGAGTCTTAAGATGGTAGACTGTTACTTGGAAAAGAGAGGCATGCCAAGCGAAGATAGACGGCATGAGACAAGCCCAGGGGTGTGGTTCGCAGTGGGGGTGAGGAAGGGTGAGTTGTCCAGAGCGGGCAGTCAGCTGGAAGGACGGTGATGAGGCTGGAGAGATAGGAAGAAAAGGGTTGGCTGTGGAGAGCCACGCGAGGGTCCTAAGCAGACAGTGCCAGTAAAGGTCCAGATAGGAAATATTTTAGGCTTTGTGAGTCTTAGAGTTTCTGTTGCAGCTACCCAACTCTGCCATTGTGATGTAAAAGTAGCTGCAAACAATACATAAGTGAATGAGCCTGACCCTGTTTTAGTAACACCTTATTTTATAGACACTGAAATCAGAATTTCATATAATTTTTACATATCACAAAATAATATTGTTATTTTTTCCAGATATTTAAAAATTAGAAACCCATTCTTAGTTCATGAGTTGTACAAAAACAGGCAGCAGGATAGATTTGCCTAAGGACCTAAGTTTGCCCACACCGTGTTCTAGAGCAGTGCCTCAGGCAGTGTGTAGAAGGGATTGGAGATTTAACTTTGAGGCAAGAGGCCCAGCCAAGAACTATAGGAGGTACCCACGTGTGATGAGGATGCTGGAGGGTGGGGGAGTGCTGCAAAGGGAAAAGATTCAGGAGGTCCGATAGGACCCTAGGGGTCGGCAGGGAGCTTGCACCCCTCAGATCACCAAAGGGACCCCTGACCCGCTCACCAGGGGAAGCTGCTTCTCATGGGTTTGGTGGATTCTCCACTGAGCAGTGGCCTTGGACATGACCATGGACTAAATCCTGTGGACACCACGACCTCATACTATTGCTCCCTAAGAATTGGGTGATCTCATTCCTCCCCCTTCCAGCCCTACCCTCTCCTTCAGCAGGAGATTCTTTATGGGGCCAGAGCTTTTCAGAGACCCAAGTTCTTATCTCTGGAATTCCCTCTGGCTTGTCTGGCAGGGCTGTCTCCTTTCAGCAGTGGTGCCTGCCTGGTGTGCAGTGGGAGTTTGTATCCAGGACTGGAGATGAAAGCGACCCTCCTGATTGCAGTGTCTGCGTGAAGCAGCTCTGGATCCTGTCCTGGACAGGCTGAAGAACAGACCGGGGGAGGGGAAGAAGAATGTCAGTCTTGTAAGAGAGGTTCAAAATCTCAAACAGTGGGCCCTGTGATTTAGGTTTGGGAGGTGAGGGGGAGGCTCCATAGTGTCAGCCTTCTTGCTTCATGTCTGAAAGCCTAGGGACCTTGTTCTCTAAGGAGAACCTGCCAGTGTGCCTTTCCTTCTAAAATTAGGGAGGGAATGCCTGGCCGCCTTCACAGACCTGCCTGCCTTATCAGTCCCCTCCTATGTCCTGCCATACCCATTGTGAAATTTCTCCTCCCCAGCTATGTGGCCTCAGCACAGATGTCCCATATTACCATCTCTCATGGCCTTTCAAAGCTCACAAATCTCCAGGGAAAGCTCTAAGCTAGCCTAACCCCCTCAGTCTACAAAGGCCTACCCCAGAGGGGAAAGGCTCCATGTGTCACAATGTGAGCCAGGCAAGACTGGAATCCAGGCTTTGGGTTTCCCAGCCTAGAACTGCCCCTAGGCCATGAGGGGTCTGAGTCTTCAAGGAAAAGGCAACTGTCTTCCCCAAACAGAATTCACTTGGAGTCTTTCCTGGTGGCCCAAGCTGCCCTTGACCCCAGGCTTCATGTGGTCACTCTATAAGGCACAGCCTTGGAGGAGACCTGGCTAAACTGCTAGGACACCCAATTGTCTGCCTCAACTCGCTCTGTGAACCCTGGGCAGTTTGCCTCCAGGGTCTGGACACTGGTTTCCCCATCTGCCCAGTCAGTAATAGTTTCAGCCCACATGCTATCTGAAGCCATTGGAAGGGTGGGGGGTAGACAGGATCTGAGGGGCTAGGATGTTCTCTCAGTGTAATGTGCATCTCAGTGCAGTCGAGGCTCGAGCTCATCTCAGGACCGTCCGTCAGAGGATAGCTCACTTGCGGGAAGGAACAGAGCAGTTGTGAAGCTGCTCTGGCAGCTGAAGTTACCTACCCCCTTCCACTACCCCTCCCCTGCCCACCCCTGCCCACCCCAGGCTCAACGCAAGCATGAGGGAGTCTGAAGTACTCATGTAACCCACTCCTTCCCGAGTCTTAATAGCAGAGAACAGCTTTTGAGCACTCAATATTCACCAAAGCTCATCTCTTATTCCTAGAAGCCCCTTGAAGCATACATTCTTACTATCTCTATTTTACCAATGGAGAAACTAAAGGTTGAAATTGCCCAAGATCACTCAGTGAATCATTGGGGATCTGAAATTCCTATGAAATCAGACTCCAAACCCTGTGTCCTCTGCTACACACGCAGAGCAGGGACAGTTCACACACATTACCTTGGAATCCCTGGAACTACGTTGTCTGGCAGATCAGGACAGGTGGGAGTAAAGCTTATATTGTGTCCCAATGTGGAGAACACCGCAACCCCTGATGATGAGGACTTTTCCTAGGATGGCCGCTAGGGGCCAGCATGTAACCGCCCCCCCACACCCCCAACACACAAACCAGGAGCCTGGAGCTGGGGTTGGACAGTGCTTACACTTTGCCTCTTAAAAAAAAGCTCCTATATAAAAGTTGTTAGTAGTTTATAACCAGTATCTTTATTTTCCTTTTTTTTTTTTTTAATGTTTATTTTTGAGAGAGAGGGAGAGCAGGAGCAGGAAAGGGACAGAGAGAGAGAGAGAGAGAGAGAGAATCTGAAGCGGGCTCTGCATTGTCAGCACAGATCCCAACATGGGGCTGGAACTCAAACTATGAGATCATGACCTGAGCCAAAGTCAGACGCTTAACCCACTGAGCCACCCAGGTGCCCCTTTATTTTTCTTAAAGTTTATTTATTTTGAGAGATGGAGTGTGCCAGGGAGGGGCAGACAGAGAGGGAGACACCTAACCCGGCTCAACATTGTCAGAGCAGAGCCCAATGTGGGGCTCAAACTCACAAACCATGAGATCAAGACCTGAGCTGAAATCAAGAGTCCCACACTTAACTGACTGAGCTACCCAGACACCGCATAACCAGTATCCTTAAAACTTATCACCTTTCCATTTGGTTTTTTAATACTGTTTTCTACTTGTTTGCATGTACAATGTAAGCATGGGGGTTAGGGAGAGGGAAATCTAAGTCATGCAGATAACTGAAGGAAAAACATCCTAGGCAAAGGAAACAGCCATTGCAAAGGCTTGGTGGTAGAAACATGCATGTATCTTGAAGGAGCAGCAAAGCCATAAGCTGTGGAAGAATGGATGGGGAGAGAGAAGCAGGGGCCTGGAGGGTATTGGGAGGCTTTAGGCAGAGGAGTGAATGATACAATTTGGCTTATTTTTTGAAAGGACCACTCCAGCTTCTGTATTGAGACTAGACTATAGGGGTGACTCAGAGCAAAAAGACAGCCTGGGAGATGATTGGAAGACCACTTCTGTAATCCAAGAGAGGTGACAGTGGCTCAAACCTGGGTGACAGTGATGGAGTGATGAAAAGTGGTTGGATTCTAGATATATTTTGCAGGTAATACTATAGGATTTGCTAACAGCTGGAGTGTGGGTGGGGTGTGAGAGAGAAGGGACTCAAGGATGACTTCAACGATTTTGGCCTGAGCATTGGGAAGATTGAATTTGCTATTTACTAAGATAGGAAAGAGTGTGGGAGAAACAGCCTTGAGGAATGAAAATCTGTCCAGTGGGTGGTTGTACATGGGTTTGAATGGGAGATCTAATTTGGGGAGCTGTTGTTGGCGTATAATGGTATTTACAGGCTGGTAAGGTCATGTTGAAGGGAAGGTGAAAGAGAAGAGGTCCAGGGACTGTGCCCGGGATATTCCATCATCCAGAGGGCAGGGAGCTGAGGACAGGGCAGGAATCAGACATTTCCAGAGCCAGAGCAGGGAGCTGAAGTTACAGGACTCAGCTACAGGGAAGGCCTGTGTCATTGGGGTCTCTGGAGTTTTCCTCCTGGTTGCCTAGGAGAGTCTGGGCTTCTCTTGTTTACCCTGGCCCATTTGAACCTTCTGAGAAAAGGGACTGGCCCTAGGGTAAATGTCAGTTAATACCCAGAGTATTTGGGTTCCTGGGGCCAGAGAGATCATGGGCCTTGGCTGCCTCCTCCCCTCTAGCCATCTCTTAAACATGGATGCTTTCCAGGATTCCATCATCTCTCCCTGGGCCACTTAATCCATCTGCAAGCCATCACATTCCACCCTAAGCTTAAAAGCTCTGTCTCTAGCTCAGGCCTGCGTCTATCCCTGGATGTCCCACAAGTACCTCCAGTTCATCATGTCCAACCTCCAAACTTTCCTAAGCTCTCCTGTGATATATCCACCACCTTCCAATTTTCCCTGTCCCAACACTGAGTCTCTCTCGGAGTCCATCTTCTCTCTAATGTCCTTGACCTTGACCAGGATGGAGGTAGGGAATCTGGAGGAGTGAGAAGGACAAGAACACATTCTTCTGGCCCTAGCTGGGCTGTTCCAAGGGCTCGTTGTGACCCCCATCTGAAGAATCCTTGTCGGCCAACAGGGGTTTGCTTGGGTCCCTGGAGGACTCAAAGGCTCAGTCCCAGATTTATGGCCTCATTCATGTAGCTAGGTGTTCCTAGCTCTGAGCTGTCTTCTCTCTGCCCCTGATCCAGCCCCTGAGCTTCTAGACCCCCTACTGGGCCCAGAGTATAGAGCATCCTCTCCAGAAACCCCTGTACACACCCTCCAGCACCCACCCACCTCTTTGACTCCTGAGTACAGACCTAAGGGGAGACCATGAGTTCGGGCAAACTCTTCCTCACCTTGCTTCATCACAGCAAAATGCCAATGGCAAAACAAAGCACCTCACCCCTCTGAGCCTCATTATCCTTATTTTACAGATGTGGAAAGCAAGACCCAGAAAGGTTCAATAACATGCCAAAGCTCAGTGGTGGGCACTTTGTTTGGGGTTATTTGTTCATTTTGAGGTCTTTGTTTCTTTTAGTGTTTCGTTATTTTAACTATACCCGTATGTTACATATGCATGCTTATAGGATATATTTCACAATTCAGAAACTAAACAAACAAAAAATCTAGTCAGGGTCATATTGGTAAGGACTAGAATCCCTACTGTCTACCCCTTACCAAGCCAATCTCCCTATGCCTCAGTTTCCTTAGATGTAAGATGGGCATGATGATGTGAGAGTGTAGAGTGAAAATAACGAATACACTACCCACATGCCAGACATAGCTCATTTTATCATCCCAGCAGCCTTGTGAGGTGGGAGCTATTATTATCCTGTCTTACCTAAAGTCATACAGCTCGTGACTGGTAGAGCCAGATTTGCATCCAGGCTGGCTGCCCTCATTGTGCTCTTAGGTTCCACAGTACAGGCCCTGCAGCACCCAGGCAGGCTGGGTCATGCCTCTTTCCCACTTTAGGTTCAGCATAGAGGTAGGTGCCTCGCCACGGTCAGGCTGCACGGCTCTGAGTAGCCATAGCCCCTCCCACTCAGAGCATCAGCACCCGGCCTGGCCCGAGATGGCTGCTCCCTTCTGTTTCTAGGCTGCAGGATCCCATCTGAGGGAGGAGACAGACTAGCCAGAACGGGGTGCTTCCTTGTAGATCCCTGTGCCTTGGGGGCTGTTAGTAGGAGTGGGAGAGCAGGCAAGAACACGGAGTGAGGGTCTCTCAAAGCCAGGACCTCCAGGCTGAGGACCAAACCTTTACCTGCAAAGCCTCGGAGCGGCCTGGCCTGGGGTGGGAGTTCTTCCTGCCTTACTCTGTCCCCATTTCAACCACAGCCTCAGTTGGGGTGGGGAGAAGCAAAGTGGGATCATGATGTGAGACTTCAAAGTACTAGAAGAAGACAGAGTTGAGAGGCTCCCCAGACACCAACACATTCATGCCTTAATGCATAGATAGGGAAACTGAGACCCAGAGAGGGGAAGGGTCCTGTCCAGGTCACACATCAAGTCTGTGTTGGGCCAGGGCCTGGGAGAGGAGACAGGGCTTCCATGACTCCTTTTCCAACCTGGCTCCTAGAGTTAAACAGATGTGTCTCTTACATCCAGCCAGTACAGGAGAGACCGTGTGTGTGTGTGTGTGTGTGTGTGTGTGTGTGTGTGTGTGTGAGAGAGAGAGAGAGAGAGAGAGAGAGAGAGGGAGAGAGCAAAGAGCAGGGACTCACAAGGCACTGTGACGCCCACCCCATCCCATCCTACCTCTTTCCTTCCTGCCTGCCTGTCTGCCTGCAGTGAGACCTGCCTCTCTCTTCCAGAGACTCGCTTGCCTCTGCCCCCAGTCTTGGCCTTATCTTTCCTCCTGGGCCTGCCTCAGCTTACCTTACCTACTTGTCTGATCTTATCAGCTTCCCCTCTTCCCTCCCTTTCTCCAGTCCAGCAGTGGCCCCTCCATGCTCCCACCTTAGGATCTTTCCATGGCTATTTCCTCAGCCTGGCAGGCTCTTCTCCTGGGTATCCACACGGCTCACGCCCTCTCCCCCTTCAGGTCTTTACTCAAAGTCACCTCCTCAGGGAGGCCTTTGGTCTTTCATTCCCCCACACACTTCCTATCCCTCTTTCTTGCTTTTCCTCCTTATTACTAACATACCACATGTTTTGCACAGAATGTCAGCTCTTTGAGAACAAGAACTTAAGTTTCTTTTTTGTGCCTCTATCCTCTGCACCAAAATGGTATCTGGAATGTTGGAGAATTTCAACCAACTTCTGCCAAAAGAATAAAAGGGGTCTCTGCACAGAAATGCTTTGACCATGGTCAGGGTTCATGTAAGCCTTACACTGAGATCAGAATCTGCAGGATATTATGGGCAATGGGCCTAGTCATGTCTGTGGCAGAGCAGTAGACAGAAGGCAGGTTCTTGATGGACCCACTGACTGCCCTACCTCCAAGGCCACCTCCCAGGGACATAAGGATGACA
This sequence comes from Suricata suricatta, assembly GCF_006229205.1. Classification (NCBI taxonomy): domain Eukaryota; kingdom Metazoa; phylum Chordata; class Mammalia; order Carnivora; family Herpestidae; genus Suricata; species Suricata suricatta. The sequence goes on along the minus strand of NC_043712.1, from coordinate 37,432,959 downwards.
GAAGACTGAAGTGGTCAGCAAGGGGCAGAGGAGAGTGGGAGCCAGAAGCCTGGGGCCCATATATGCCTCTCCCACCTGTGACTGAGGCCTTAGGGTCCCTCTGCTCTGGAATACTAGGAATAAGAAAGGCTACCCTCCCCATGTTTACAAGGCCACTGAGGCTGAAAGAGAGGTAAGAGGCTTATCCAGGGTCACAGAGGGAGGCAGCTGGCTGGGACTCCCAGATGTGGTCCCTTCCCTGGTCACTCCCAGGCCTGGTTCCCTGGCTCAGCTCCTCCCACTGTGGGATGTCAGACATAGTCAAGCCTCTCCCCTCCCTCGCTGGTCCCCCTGTCATCAGCACATTCCATACCTATCACTTCCCATCACCTGTGGCTATTCATCTTTTAAAATACATGATAGCTACCAATGAATATATATCACAATTATATGTTATAATGCATAATCACGTAACAAACCCATAAATTTACCTCCGACATCCAGTTTAGGAAACAGCTCTGGATGTTGGAAGTAAACATGGGATGGGCATCACAGTGCCTTATGGGTCCCTGCTCTTCGCTGCACTGTCTCTCATCTCCACCCTTTTCTACCTGGAGGAACCACCTCCCACTTTTCTTAAAATTTTTTTCATTTAAGTAATCTCTACACCCAACCTGGGGCTCAAACTCTCTACCCCAAGATTGAGAGTGGTATGTACTCCACCGACTGAGCCAGCCAGGCGTCCCCATCCCTTATCCCTTCTTTTTCTTAAGTAGTTTTATCACCTATGTATGCCCAAAGAATATATCCCTTTTTGCTTATTTTTCAATGATACAACTGGTGTCATACTGTATACAGTCTACTGTATTGCTTTTTATACCTCCCCACTTTTTCCATGTTGTTACAGGAAGCTGTCATGCCTCAGTTCTCACTCATGTATCATGTTCTGTTGTGTGTGACTGTACAGCAAGGTAAGGGTCTGCTCCCCTACTGATGGACATTGGGGTCTGTTTCCAGGGCCCCCTGATCACCCACATTGTGCCCCTCCTCAGTCAGACCTCTTGGGGTGCCCACTCCACACCTCCACACACTGTTCACTGACACTCCTTTCACTATTCCATGGCCCCCATGATATCCACACAGCAACGACTTTCTCCATCTCTGTCTTCGGCTCTCTTCTGATCTCCAGACCATATTAAAAGGCATGCCTGTTTATTGAGCACTTACTCTGTGCCAAACACTATTCTCAGCAATGTACATGTTTTATTTCATTGGATATATACAGCAACACAAATGGTAAGTAATATTAGACCCATTTTACAAAGGAGAAAACAGAAGCCCCGAGAAGTTGAGTAACTTGCTCAAGATACACAATTCTTGCCCCCAGGTCTCATAGGCAACTCAAACTCGACATGTCCACAATGTAACTTATCTTCCTCTCCAAACCAGTCTGTCTCCCATGCACACTCATAGGGGGCACATCTCCAATGCCCCAGGCCCAAGCCACAAACTGAAGTCAACCCTGACTCCTGCCGCGTCCTTACTCCTTCTCCAGTGCCAGCCCAAGGTCTTGTGGGCTTTACCTCAGTATTTCCCAAACCCCCTTTGTCCCATCTGCTGCTCCTCCTGGATTATTGCCTCTCACCGCACTCCCTTACAGTCTCCGATCTCCTGCTTTCCCAGCAGCTTGCTAAACGTCATCTCATCATGTCCCCATCTCCAGAAGAAAGCCCAGCCTCGTTGCCTACATCTTCTCCACTACAAAGTTCAGCACCCAACCCCAGAAGGGACAACTCTTGTCCCCCATTCTGCTCTGCCTCCTCCTCTGGGAAACCAGTCCCCTCTCCGCTGCTTATCTCCTTCTTCACAATAAACATCCTCATTAGACTGTGCTTCTTGAAGGCAGAGACCCAGCCTCATCCATGTCAGCATTTCCAGTGCATAGGCAGGGTCTGCACACAGGAGGTGCTCAATAACTGTTGAAAGGCTGAATGCACAAACAATGACAGGAACCATGGGTGATGCTACTCCTGGGTCCCAGAAAGCAGGGTGATTCCTGCTTGATCCCAGAGTGGGTGGGGATGCCCCACTTACACCCAAATTTTCTGCCTGTCCCCCTGAATCCCATCTTGCAAGACCATTTCCTGTCTCTGCAGGAAGAACTTCCTTCTCTGCATCTTCCTTCTGACTCCAGAATTCCTTCGTGAAGGAGAGTTCTGGCACCAGGAGAAAAAGGAATCCAACCCCTTACCTACTTTCAATCTATATTAGGCATTTTCAAGGTAGGGGCTGATTTTGCCTCCAAGGGCAAGAACATTGATTCTTGGAAGGGGAAAATGAAAAAAAAAAATCTTACTCTTTTTTTTGTATAAAGCACATATATATATATATACACTGAGATGTAGTACTTAAACCACAATCTAGTATATCTGTGGTATTAAAATATCATATGATTAAGACAATGTCTAAAAGGCTTCTGAGGGGAGCAATAATGGAAAAAGACGGTTGAGAAACTCTGATCTACATGCTTGGACCTTGCTTTGCCTGGTCCAAGAACTAGTCAGAACTGAGAGATAGTCTAGAGTCCTTCACAGGGCAGATTGAGGTATCCCCAGAGCTGTTGTCCTTTCCTCAAAACCATCCCTCTCCTACCCTGTGCCTGAAAGTCCACCATTTGGTGTCTGGCATCCTTTAATCTCCTCCTGTTCCTACTGGGGCCATAGGTTGGCCCTCCGCCCCCCCCCCACGTCATCCCCCAGGGGCAGTGACCCAGCTCCTGAGGCTGGACGGAGGCCTCTCAGCTCTATACTGCAACCTTGGGCTGCAGCCTAACCCTAGAACTCCTGGAAGAACCCAGGAGGGAAGCCCAACCACAGGAGGCACCCAGGACACGGGGGTGCTGCTGTGGGGCAAGGCTTTCTTTATTGGGGTGGGGATAGGGTCACAAATCATCATACTTAGAAGTGCTCTATGTGGATGTGGTCACTTAAGGGTGGGACAGTTTGAACTGAAGGTCTATTGGTGGGAGACACAGTGACAGGGGTGAGGGTCGTGGATGGGTTTGGCATGGTCTTGGGCAACACCGGTACTCTGCGGCCTTCATGAATGGTTGAGTCCTCCAATATCTGGGACCTCCGTGCAATGCTGGAGCCAATGAAGACCAAGTAGATGATGGCACCTAAGTAGGCACCCAGCAGCGGCGCCACCACCGGCACCCACCACCAGTCCCTGTCCCTGCAGGCAAGAGACAGGGCCATGCTGAAGGGGCTGATGCCCAGGACAGTACCTGCATCCACTCAGGCTGAGGCAGGGAGTAGGGGCTGAGAGTAGAGGCGTGACCCCTAGTCTAGCCCAAGAGTTGCCCCTGAGCCTAGGGCCCTGGTCAGCTTCAGCCTGATTCAGGGACTGAGCTGGTCTGGGACAGGGTTGACATTCAGTCCAGGAGCAGGATCTGTATCAGTGCTGGTCTGGGGGAAAGCAGGTTCCTGCTCCTGTCTCTCCAGGCCACCTGGAACCTCTGCGGGACTCACCTGTGCTGCTCCTCACATCAACCCCCCACCCATCTTCATGCAGCAAACCCACAGAAAACTGGCAGGGATGGGCTGGTGAGGGAAGAAGTACCTGAAGACTTGTATACCCCAGCCCGCAATGAAAGTAAAGAAGCGGGGAGGCAGGTCCCGGGATGGGTTTATGGCATAGCCTGTGTTCATGCCCAGGGACAATCCGATGACAGTAACTAGGATGCCAATCACCAGGGCCTGTGTCCCTTGCAGTGCTGGATTGTTCTTTTTGTCCGTGATGGCGAAGAGACATAGCTGCAGTATCCCTGTCACTAGCACCTGGCGAGCAGACATGTGGCAGTCACCTGGGGCCCCTAGCCAAGCCACGGAGCTTCAGCAGTGCCCCCAGCCCCAACCCACTGGCAGAGACCCGACCCAGAGTTCTTGTATTTTCTATTGTGGGGGCTTCCTGCCAGCCCTCGCTTCCTGGTTGGGGGGAGGACTTGAGAAGAGGAACCCACACCGGACCACTGACCTCATCCAGGAAGCCCCTCCACAACGTCATGTACTCAGGAAGATAGGTGGCAAAAATGCCAGCAGTAGCTGTGGGACCAGTCACTGTCAGATGTCCACCGGAAAACTGGATAATGGCTGCTGTGGAGACACAGACTGAGTGTGAACCTGCCACCAGCTAAACTCCACTGGAGTCCCAGGAATAAGGCTGTAGGATGGAGGGGGTGGGGAGCACCTCTAAGGCTTTCTCTCCAGGACACTGGGACTGGATCTGCCCATTTTTCAGAGGGAGAGGCTCCACCCCCTGGGTGGACAACATAGGGCAAGACACTCACAGTAGAAGAGGCAGTAGATGGTGGCAGAAGCCAGGAAGGAACCCAGAAACTGACCCAGGACGTATACAGGAAACTTCTTCCAGGACATGCGGCCTAGTGCACAGCTGGTGAAGGTTAAGGCCGCATTCATGTGGGCCCCTGCGGGGAGCGGCAGAAATGTCGAAAGTGTGAGAGCAGAAACCAACAATAATAAAAACAATATGAGAGCAACAATAACAATAATAGTAACAGCTAGTATCTATGGAGAGTACTAATTTAATCCTCACAAGTGCCCTACAAGGCAGGGACCAGCATCCCCATTTCACCATTAAGTGAGAGAAAAGTTAAAAAACTTGCCTAAGTTGACCCAGCTAGTAAAACTAAGGGGGCTCAGGAGGGGCTCATGAAGAGTCTGGGCAGGGAGGGTCAAAAGAAAGGGGTTCAGGGTATTCTCCCTCATGGGGACTGGTGAGGATGGGTTCCAGCAGACTTGGGGAAGGGACTGGCTGGAGGAGGGCAGGAACAGTGTGCAGGGGACACCTGGCCTTGCTGATCAGATGGGGCCGAGGCTCACTCACCTGAGATGTTCCCTGCCATGTGCACTCCCATGGTGACTCCGAAGCCAAAACCCAAGTTGACACTGAGGTAGCTCCCATATTTGCCTCCTAGAACCATATGGGCCACGGAGCCGAGGCCAAACACCTGCGAAGGAGGGCCTCTGAGGGGACCACGTGCCCAGAAGCCCCAGCCTCACAGGAGGGCTCAGACTGTTTGGGCTCCTCACTCCCATGCCCCAGGCCACCCTGCATTGCCTTTGGAGACCCTCTGCCATGCTCCCTTCTTCCAGAAACTTCCTTCCCTGACTCCCCTTTAAGACCTGACCAGTGAGAGCTGGGTGGGGCTGTAAAAGGCGCTGGGAGGGCAGTGGCAATGTCAGGGGCTCATAAGGATACACCCCCATCCCCTGGGCCCCCAGACCACCTGAAGTTCAAGGAAGGGGGCCAGGCTTCGAGGAGGGCATGGCTGGCCTGCATTGAATCTCCCAGAGTATCTCACACTTCAACCTGACCTGCAGAAGTTTCTTCAAGAGATTTCCATACTTCATGCCTGTTCTCTGCCAGGACCCCACCCCCGACATACACCTCAGCTCTGGAAGCCAGTGAGCAGTTCTATTCCTCTTGCCTCCAGCAACATTTCCCTTGCCCTCAGGTGTCATTTCTCAACTTCTAGCTCTTGCCCATCTGTAACTGCTGGATCACCTCAGAATATACCCCGCTGTGACACCCCCCACCTTCACAAGGAGATTAGAGGCCTGAGGCGAGGCCCTCACTCAGCCTCCTGTAGTGCCCACCAGAATCGTTATCTGCCTTCCCTTTCGGCTCTGGTTCCCATGCTCAGCCTCTCAATCCCTTTGCAGATACTTCCCTCTTGCCTATATCTTCTGCCCTCCCCGTGAATGACTCCCACAGACTTGAGTCTCTTCCTTCCTAAAAGTAACCCTTCCTGCCTCAGCCCAGCCTCCCTGTCTAGCTATAGGTTCCTGGACACCCTCTCCCTGTGTGGGCCAGGCTCTGGGAAAGAACCTAATGGCTGGCTCTATTATGCCTTCCCTTGCTCTCCCTCTTCAAACGGGCTCCTGCTTCACATGTCACGGGCATGTGGACAAAGCTCTCTCCAATGACTCCAGCTCCTAATTTTCTAAAGGTCCCATCAGTCATTATCTTACTTGAGTTTCTAACTGTGACCCTTTTAACCACTTTGTACATCCAGAAAGTCCCTCCTTTTTGGTTCAACAATTTCTCTTTTTCTCTCTCTCTTTCTCTCTCTCTCTCTCTCTCTCTCTCTCTCTCTCTCCTCCCTTCCTGTCCTCTTCTGTCCTCTCCTCTCCTGGTTTCCTCTTACCTTCACAGCCTCCCTCTCTATAGTTCCTTCCAACATTTTTTTTTTCTTTCATCTGCCTCATGAATATGGATAACCCCAGGGATCCAGCCTTGGCCCCTTAAATGTCTCTCCAGTCACTCTTCCTGGGTCTTCTCACTGGCTTTGTGGCTTCAGATATGCCTGATGCACTAAAACTCTTAAAAACCTTCACCTAGGAGCTAGATCCTCATTTTCAAATACCCACTGGGAGTCTGAGTTTTTCAAAGGCATCTCAGGCTCTGTGATGAAAGCTCCCCCTCTCTCAGAAAATGTGATCCTCATCCTATGCTCCCCATCCTAGTCAGCCAAGCCAGAAACTTGGAGGTCACAAATGAGAGCTTCCTTTCTCTCATTCCCCACAATCAATGAGCTCTGCTTACCTTCTACCTAAATCTTACCCAGTCTCTTCCTTGCAGCCAGAGTTACCTTTCTAATGGAAAAAGATCTGATCATGTCTGCCCATTGTTCAAACATTCACTGTCTCCCCTCCATTTCTAGGATAAAGTCCAAACTCAATAGGCCATCATTTAGGACCCTGTATAATTTATCCCTTCTGGTTCTCACTTTCGTATCTGCTCAATGTTCTCTATTTTCACCAATAGTATTACTACTAAATAATAACCATAAATTGAGTGCTTACCAGTGCCTGACACATGTAAGCACTCAATATATGGTTATTATATTTATCACTTTCTTTAACCCTTATACTAATTCATATGGTAGGTGCTCTTATTCTCCCCCATTTGAAAGATTACCAACCAAATCCTAGAGAAGTTGAGTGGACCATCCAAGGTACACTTTCTGCATAGAATGAGCCAGGATTTGAATCTACACAGACAGCTGTGCCAAACAGCCTCAAACCAAACAGCCACGCTGCTTCCTGAATGCCTTGCTTTCTCATGCCTCTTTATTTTTACGTGTGCTCTTCCCTCTGTCTGAAATACCTGATCCCAGATTCTGAAAAATCAATACCCTACTTTAAAGCCACATTCAGATGGCACCTCCTTTGAAAATTCCATGTATTTTAGATACATTGTTTCTGAGGGACCCAAAGCTGTCCAGGCTGCTGGGAATGGAAGTCTAAGCTCTGTGTCATCGCTTCTCAGCCTTTTGGCTAAGATCAAGTGTAGTAAGCTCTGTGTCATCCAACATGATGGCCACGAGCCACATGTGGCTATTAAGTGCTTAACATGTGGCTAGTTCAAACTGAGATCTGCTCTAAGTGTAAAGTACACACCAGATTTAAAAGACTTACTAGGAAAAAAGAGAATAGAATATCTTATTAATAATTTTATATTGGGGCACCTGGGTGGCTCAGTTGGTTGAGCATCTGACTTCAGCTCAGATCATGATCTCACAGTTCGTAAGTTCAAGCCCCACTTCTGGCTCACTGCTGTCAATGCAGAGCATGGATCCTCTGTCCCCCTATCTGTCTCTCTGCCCCTCCCCTGTTTGTGCTCTCACACTCTCTCTCTCAAAAATAAACAAACATTTAAAAATTATTCTAATGTTTTATTATTTATTTTTGAGAGATATAGAGAGAGAGACAGAGCATGAGTAGAGGAGGAGCAGAGAGAGAGGGAGACACAGAATCTAAAGCAGCTCCAGGCTCTGAGTTGTCAGCACAGAGCTCGATGCAGGTCTTGAACTCACGAACCATGAGATCATGACCTGAGCTAAAGTCAGACACTTAACCTACTGAGCCACCCAGATGCCCCTAAACAAACCTTTTTTAAAAAATTATATTGAGGGGCGCCTGGGTGGCTCAGTCGGTTAAGCGTCCAGCTTCGGCTCAGGCCATGATCTCACGGTTCGTGGGTTCGAGCCCCGCGTCGGGCTCTGTGCTGGCAGCTAGCTCAGAGCCTGGAGCCTGCTTCAGATTCTGTGTCTCCCTCTCTCTCTGATCTTCCCCTGCTCCAGTTGTCTCTCTCTGTCTCTCAAAAATAAAGAAACATTAAAAAAATTTTTTTAATTATATTGATTATATGTTGAACTGGTAATATTTTGACTATTGAATTAAATACATTAATTATTCAAATAAATTTCACCTATTGCTTTTTACCTCTTTAATGTAGCTGCTAAAAAATTTTAAATCGCATATATGGCTCATATTGTATTTCCCTTGCACAGTTCTGTTCTAGAGTTTTTGAAAAAGAAAACCTGGAGATTTGTGGACATGGAGGCTATAGTGGATGTCATCAGGGAGGATGAAGGTGAGTGGTCAGTTGAGGGCTGAACCTAGAGCTGCACATGGGGATGGTGTTAGAGACCCCAGGTAGAGCAGGTGTTGAAACAGGAGAAGAACAAAGGGAGAATGTACCAGACACCAGTGAGAAGCTGAATTTCCCAAGGAGGGTGTGGTCCCCATAGTCACATGCAACCTCCCGGGAAAGTGCATGAAGGCCTGAAAAGCATGTCTTTGGATGTGACAGTCCAACCGTCAGTAGTAACATGGTGAGCACTGCCTCCTCAGGCCATGGGAACAGACACTGGGTCCCAGAGACTGAGAGGTAAGTAGGTGATGAAGAAAAGTTGAAGGGTACCCATGTAAAGATCTCTTTAGAACCTGCCTGAGAAGGGAGAGAGGGAGAGCATGATAATCAAAGGGGCTCACAGCGGGGAAAGGAGGAATGTTTTGTGCCGTGCCGGTTTAGGGAAAGAGACTTCAGGGAGCAGCTGAAGATGGAAGAGAAGGAAAAGGATGGAGCAAAGTACCTGAGTAGACTGGAGGCTGGAACTGGTGCAGGAGTAGACGGTCCTCCATGAAGGAGGGGCCCGTCCTCATCCAGGGGGAGATATGTGGATGCACAGGTAAGTGGAGTCTGGTGCTGCAGGGACAGGTGGGTGAGGAGTCAGATATAGGAAACCCGCCTGGTGGTTTTCTCTGACAAGCTAGAATTCCCATTTGCTGATTTATAAAAATAAATAAATAAATAAATAAATAAAGGCAGAGTACAAAGCAGCACTGGGAAAGTCTGAGAAGAAGTGAAATAGCCTAGGGTGCCTATGTGGCTCAGTCACCTGTGCGTCCAACTCTTGATTTCATGGTTCGTGAGTTCGAGTGCCACATCAGGCTCCCTTCTGACAGTGTGGAGCCTGCTTGGGATTTCCTCCCTCTCTGTCTCTCTGTCTCTGTCTCTGTCTCTGTCTCTCTCCCCCAAGTTAAATAAATAAACTTTAAAAAAATGAAATAGCCTGGATAGGGTAGGGAAGAGGCAGTTGAGCAGGACCACGTGGGTCCCTCAAGAGCTCCATGACAGGTGCAGGGGAGCCCAGGGGCAGGCTGACTCAGGACCAAGGGTAGGATGAAGCAGGATAGGACAGGAACAGACGGGGCTTGTGGGTGGGGAGTGAGGCCTGGAAAGGCTGACAGGCTTGAGGAGGGTCAGGCGGTACATGGACTGGAGCAGGCATGAAGAGTCTGAAGACTAAGGGTCCACATTTCCAAGTAGGAGCTCAAAACCATTTGCTAAAAATAATGAATGAGTGAATAAACCCCACATGATCTCCTGCGTCAGGGTTGTCCACTGACAGCCCATGGGCCAGTCCATCCAGAACACATGTTTTGTCTGGGTGACTTGGATTTGACAACCAGAGGTTTCAGCCTCCCTTGGAAAATCAGAAGCTCAGGCGGCACTGGCCCGCATCCCACCCCGCATGACAGCAGTCAGCTGGAGTAGTGGTGGCCACGCCTTCGCACAGGTCAGCACTCTGCAGTTAGCCACAGCCCCTGCCACTCCACAGTGACTCTCTGGCCCCCACAGCACGTAAGCTTGAACTTCCTGCCTTATGGCTCATGGCGACAGCTGGTTTTCCAGGGCCCTAATGGCCCAGCCCTTCTTCTCCCTGGTCAGTAAATGTAGCCCAGCCCATTCAAGGCCAACCCTGAGCACAACATCCCCAGAGGCTGTAGAGTGGAACAGAGTGGAACAGTCCACCTCCCTCATCCTGGCTGCAATAAATGGGGCCCAAGGTCACACTAGCTTTTCTGGCAAAACCTTTGCCCTGATGACTCAACTGAGCTTCCTATAAATGAAAAAACCCCCCATTTCTTGGTACAGGCCCAACAACTGAAAATAACAACACAATGTCCTATATGAGCTTAAACCTCAGAGTTCTTTTATAAATGTTATTTCCCTTCAATCCTCACAGCAAATCTGCCTGGCAAATGTTTCAGCTCCCATGCTACAGATGGGGAAATTGAGTCCCAGAGACTACCAAAAGCCTGAAAGTGAGGGCCTTACCTCAGCTGGGGGGGAATTAACAAACCAGGGTGCTAGATATCCTGCCGTAGTAAGCTAAGGGAAAGAGCGTAAATGGAGATCAAGGATCAAACTGTGATATTAGGTTGCATGGATTTAATCCTAACTTAAAATGTGACTTTGAACAAGTAACTTAGTCTCAGAGCCTCAGTTTTCCCATCTGTTAAATGGGGATAATAATAGAACTTCCCTCACAGGGTTGTTGTGAGGATTTGAGAAGATACTGTATGTAAGGGGCTTGGTATCATCATGCCTAGCATGCAGTAGGTACTCAATAATAATCTCAACAAAGAGAAGATAAACAGGGACACAGGAATGCATCAGTGCCTGTGGGTGGTGTTTGTTTCTCCCAAGAGCTCTCTGAGGAGGCACCCTCCTACCTCCCTGGTTCCAAGGTTTAACAGCCCTCACGAGGCTGGAATGTTTTGTCATAAATAAATGACTTTGTCCTGGATTAAGGCTGGACACTATCCAGCTGCTGTCCTCATAGCTCAGAAGTCAAAGCAGGAGGGCAGGTAACAGGGGAAGGGAAGAGGACAGGAGGCAAAGAAAGGAGAGCCATTGAGAACACTTACCATGACAAGAGACCAGCACACATGTCCTACATGTGTACTGGGTATCTGCCACTGGACAATGTTAGTGTCACGTCTATCAACAAGGAAGCTAAAGTTCTAAACAAGATACTTTTAGAAGATCACACATCTAGAAGATAACAGAGCCAAGACTAAAACAGCTCCACAGCCCATGAAGCTCTGACTCAACACACATACTAACTGAGACGTGGAGAGACCTGCCCAAGGCCAGCTGGTGACTCAGTGGCAGAATCAGGATTCTTACCTCCAGAGTCTCCGGTGCTCCATGGGCCACACCATCTCCTACACTGTGGCTCAATGCACACACACTCATAGCCGCACAACCAGTTGTATTCATACTCACATGCACACACTCAAGGACACTCTCTCTCTCCCTCACTTCCTCTGACATGCTTCTGACTGCCTTTGCTTTCCTTCCCAGAGGCTGCCCCTTCTTTTCATGAACTCGAGCCTGCCGTAAGGTCCAGACAGGCTTGGCTGCAGCTTCAGGGCGGAAGCTGGCTGCTATAGGTGGCAGAGCTGAAGCAGGTGGAGAGAGGAGGAGTTTCTAAGAAACCTCACATCCCTCTTGCAAGTCTGGTTTCTGTCCCATCACCCACTCTAAGAGCCCTTGTCCAGGTCCCCAGTTACCTCCCTGTTACCAATCCCTATAGACCTTTATCAGTAGTCACTTTCTCTGGCCCATCTGCAGCCTCCACCCACCTTCCTCCCCCCTTCTCCTCCCATCTCTCTGGTCACTCCTTCTCGGGCTCTTTCATGAAATGCTTCTCTTCTGTCCTCAACTTGGGGGTGTCAGGATGGCCGAGTGGGCTAAGGCACCAGACTCTTCTGTCCTCAACTTATTTTTTCTCTTTCTATATACACTCTCACTGGACAATTCTATAACCACCATCCATATCCTGATGAGCTCTAACTCCTTACTTCAGCTCAAGTCCCTCTTTTGAGCTCCAGACCTCTATATCCAACCACCCCCCAAATGTTTCCACAGGCACCTCACCTGATCACACCCACACTGACCTCACTTTTTGCCCTGAGCAGGCCCTGGGCTCCAGAATGACCCCCCTTGGCACTTACCCCTCATCTGCTACTCACAAAGTCTCGATTCTTTCGAAGCTCCCTCAAACGAGTGCTTTCTTCTCCATCCCTGGACTGGTCACCACCGTCTCTCTATCCAAAGTCAACAGCCTCCTAACTGCTTCCCCTCCCACCAGCTTCTCCCATTCTGCTGAGACTCCACATGCACACCGAACTATCTTCTAAAATCTAAATCTGAACACGTCACGCCCCTGCTTGAGAATGTACAGTGTATCCTCACTGCCCTCAGGATTAATTCTCAAAGCACGACCCTCAAGAACACTTTTCTCCAATCTCTGTACTCTTAGTTTCCCATCTCGCCATTTCCAGCCATGCCCCCTGACACCTGCCCCCCAGCCCATAGTGTTGTTCTGATCCTACATATTATGATCCCTTTCTTTCCCAAAAAGTGAAAAAACCAGAGCTCTTTCCTTACTTTCCTATCCTTCTCCTTCAGCTCCCAGCTCTGAGGCTGGAGAACAGAAAATGTGACCCAAAGGTCAGTGGTGGGGTGGGGGTCATGGCTTGCCTTCACTGAGCCCCACCCTCCTGAGGTCCTGGGGTTCATGTCCCTTCCTCAGAGCCCACCCACCCTGTCCCACCCACCCACTCACCATCATGACATATGTGCTCACGAACTCCCCCAGAAACTCTCGCACCATCTCCTTCTGCAGTATTGCTTGCGTCCTTGTTAACATGGCTGATGAGACCATCTTGGAGTTGCAGATAGATGTGGAGCAGCAGGCCAAGCCCATGGGCAGGAAAGAGGCTCAAATGCACTCATTGCCCATGGGCTCTTGAACTCATAGCTGAGTTAATGCATAACCCAGAGGTTACCCACACACACCTCCTCTTACCCAGGGCAGCTGATACAGCTGGGATGAGAGACAGCTGAGAGCCACAGGGTTGTAGCCTGGGAAGGGTGCACCAACTAAGCCATTTTGCAGAGAGGACAGTAGGAAGCCAATAAGTGCCATCTGTGGGGCCAGTGAGTCTCAGAGGAGAAGCAGAGGGGAGAGAACAGGCAGAAAACTCGAGCTCAGCTGTCCATTTATCTGTCTGCCTGCCTATCTGCAGGAGCCAAAGCTTTGGAAACACAGGCCAGGCATCATGCAGGACCTGTCAACAGGGAGTCACTCTACAAACAACACAGGGTATAGCAAAGTCTGCTCAGAGCTCTATAAACAGCCTGAGGCCTGAAACATACATCAGGTTCTGCCAGACGTGAAAGTATCTGCAAAGTGCACAGGGCCCTGCAACCATGTCCACACAAACAGACTTTGGTGAGTGAGTGAAAGAACAAACAAATGAAAGAGAGGACAGAGGAAAGGAGGGACCGGAGCTTCTCCCCTGTTGTATGTTCAGTGCCTAGCACAGTGCCAAATGCAGAGCACGTGTGCAATATATATTGTCAAATGAATGACAACTAGGGACTCCATCTGTCTTACTCTCCACTAGATCCTCAGAACTTCCTACACTGTCCGGCACATGGTAGATGCGTGATAAATATTTGCTTAATAAATGCATGGTTGGATGGATAGACAAAAAAGTGAGTTACAGTTCCTATCATCTGTTGGGGGTGGGATAGAGAGATCTGGTTTGAATAATGAGATGGGTTCTAGAGGCTAAAGAAGAAGAGGAGGGGTACAGATACCTTTAAGTGTGGCCTTAGGGTTTGTTCAGTTGGTTGTTCAGACCGGTGATCCTCCCCCTGCTGAATGCCTGAAGCTGGTACCAATCCCTCAACTACCTCATCCTGCAAGGGCCAGTAACATCCCCCTACTCCTCCCCGGGCTTTCTGAAGTTTCCCTGGCTTCACAGCAACACAGATTAAGTAGAGGAAGTAAGAAATGTAAGTCAGGCCTGGATGAAACAACTTCCACTTTTCTGGCTGAGACCTTATGTTCCATCTCACCCACCCCAGTCCTTGTTCTGCCCCTACCCCAGGGAGACAAATCAAGGGCTGAGCATATGGAGGGAGACGTGCAGTTGCCTGGACAATTTACTGGCTCCCATCCCAATCCAGCTTCCATGCAGCATCATTTGGGAGTCTCCTTGTCCCTATGACCAGCCTCTCTGCCCGAAGAGGTGCCTGTGAGTAGCCCGAGGCAGGCAGGGACCCAAGAGGGCCCTGGGAAAGTACCACAAAGGTAGTGGAGAGGTGACAGAGCAGGAAGCCAAGGACACCAAGAGAATTTTTGAACCTTGGCCACATCTCCCCACCACACAGCAAGCAGGACAGAGTAAGCAATAAATAAATAGCCACCAATCAGCTACTGACCCAGAGATCTACCAAATGCCTACTATGTTCAAGCATGTAGTAAACAGCATTGTCGTGATCCCTGCTCTCAGGAAGGAAAACAAGTAATTGCTATAAAGTGTGAGGACTGTTGCCACAGGTGAAGGGGGGCACTACTGGATTGCAGAGAGGAAGCAAACAACCTAGAGGCGGGGGTAGGAGGGTTTCCCACAGGAAAGGAAACAGGTGGAGAGTGGAAGGCTGGTCAGATGAAGGAGCATCCAGGGAGGGAGGGGAAAGTTCGAGGCATCAGAATGGCATGGCAGAGGCTTGCAGTGAAGGACAGTGTGTGATATAAAGATGAACTCCCCAAGGATGGGCTGGGCGGAGAGAGGAGAGAAAGTTGCATGAAGTGGTCAGAGAGGGGCACAGGGCCAGATGGCAGAAGGCCTCATGGTCCATGTTAGAGAGTCTGAACTCGACCCAGAGAGCCATGGGGTTTGGTGGAAGATTTAACGGGGAGCACTGACTCCTCTGTGGAGGCTGGGATGAGGGAGCAGAAGTGGGGGTGTGGTGAGCAATCAGGAAGCTTCTGCCACAGACAGCCTGAGCAGAGATGGCAGCCTGAGCCAAGAAGGTGCCATGGAGACTAGAAGACAGTCGAAATGACACACTTCATGTTTGACTGAAGAGGAGAATGGAGAGAGAAGAGATGACCTTCATGTTCATGAAGAGCAGCAGAATGACAAGTGAGCTGCAGGAGAGAAGCTGCAGGCTTAGGCAGGAGCATGAGGAGTCCGTTCCGGCCATGTCGACTTTGAAGAGTCTGCTAGACATTTAGGTGCAAACGGCCTATAAGGAGGCAGCTGGTCATGTAGCCTTGCTTAGAGATACACATCCAGAAGCCACCAAATCATAGGTGGTCATTTGATCCCTGGCCATACATAGATGTGGCCAAGGAGAGGATGTAGAATGAGAAAAGGGCATCTAAGAAAACTGGCCTACAAACCAAGAAGCTAACGGCAAACCAGATAATTACCTAAGTAATATCCGCTAACCAAGGAGCTAAATAGCTAACAATTCACCAACCAACCCTTCAATTTACTAAGTAATCTAGCAACTTAGCCAACTAACTGTCCTGTTCACCAGCTCATTTAATTATCTGCCAGCCAAACATTTATAAACCATCCAGGCCCCAATGGTTACAGTGCACAAACCCCATCTCCACCCATGGATCACTCCATCTAGTGGTTCTGATGGATAACGGATAACAGCAGGACCATCAGAGGCAAGGAGCCCAGGGTGGGAGGTGAGGCCTACAGAGACTTTTGAGGAATGGACAGGTGGTGGCCTAAAGTGCCTGTGAGGGAGTAGATTCGTGGTAGAAAGAATGGTGGGAGTGAGAACATTCTAGATATTAGGAGATGTGATTATGGGTGAGCTATGGGGGAGACAGAAGTGTCAAGGACAAACAAGGTCTTGACTTCTGGCTTGAGCAATGGTGAAGGGGATCCTTGGCTGAGCTGGACCACAGGAGGAGTGGGCTTGCGATATGGAGGTAGTTTTCAACTGGGACTGAGCTGCCTGTGGAACTCACTTGGAAACAGTATCTGAAGCCCCAGAGAGCCTCTGGCACAAAGAGGAGCCATTCATTCTCTCTATCCAAGGGTGCACATATATCCCTGCTGCTGTGGAGCTGGTGGGCAGTGACGAAATGTAATAAGTACATTTGCATGTTAGAAGGTAGTATGGCCTATGGGGAAAATCAGAGTAAGGGAAAGGGGGTGGCATATGATTTTAAATAGGGCAGTTGGGGTAAGCCTCCCTGAGAAGGTAGCAGACATGAAGGAAGAACATTTCAGCCAGAGGAAAAATCCCAAAAGGACTCTAAGCATGTGTGAAGGAAAGGAAAGGAGGTCAGTGTACATGGGGTGGGGGAGAGAAGGGATGGGGTGGGGGAAACTGGGACTAGGTAGGCAGGGCCTTGGCCATTGCAAGAACTTTGGCTTTTATTGTACCTTAAAGATCTGAGCCTGTGAGGGTGAGAGGCCGGGAGTTCAGTTCAGCTGAGCACCACCTACATAAAGGCAGTTGGAACCCACTCACCAGCCCTTTGGCCCTCACCCAGGTCTTTCTGAGTCTCCCTTACCCAAGGGCCCAGCCCAGGGTCCAGCTGGAAGAGGTTTCATGACCTTGGGGGGAGGGGGGAAAGGGAAGGAGACTGGGGAGGGGTCAGCTGCCTTGAGGGAGAGGCTGAGAGTAGGGCAGGAAGGGCATAGGGGTGTGCTGGGGCCGGTGGGAGGATGGGTGGCTGGAGGAGGAAAATGGGTGGAGTGCTTACCGCCTTTTCCTATCTGATTGAGCCGTGTTCTGTCTTTGAGATTTTTAGATGCTGCAGAGCCAAAGAGAGGTCATTAGAGCTGGTGGGGGAGAGGGCACAGAACTTGGCCCCACATTCTCATCAGACCTCAGCTTCCCAGAGAAAAAGCCACAGGGACAGGTCCTGCCAGTTCCAGTCTCTCAACTCAGTGAAGCTGACAAGGAGGGGTGCAGATGTGCCTCAGCCAATGGGGAAAGGCCCAGCAGTCCCACCCCTTCTTTCCATGCTGGTCTCGGACCCCGGGACCAGGCCCTTCATGTGTCTTCCTTTCTCTACTGTCCAAAGTGGACATGCTCACAGCCTCCCCTCCGAGGCTCCACCCTTACATATGTGGGTATTATTGCTTTTATTCTAACCTCTTGCTGCTGACCTAAATTCCAATTTTCCAGGGACTTTTCCTTTTATACACACACACACACACACACTCAGAATGAGGTTTTAAGAAATCAATAAGTCCATTCTTCTAACTCAGAACAAAATCTACCCTCTAACCTTTTCTGAAAATTCGCCTGTCCATTCCCATTTTCCACCCAAATACCACACAAATGTAACCCTTGAGTTTCCCCATCCTGGAAGTCCCCCTTGTTCTCTAGCCAAATTCCTTCTAGCAGCCGCACAAGTTCACATCCCTATCGCTGACTTCAGACACCCTCCAGCCCCAACCCCAGCTTCTCAAGAAGGAAGTCCAAGGGGAGAAACCACTCCAGCAAAGCCAGCAGTCAAGTCACATCTCTGATCTGCCTTCTTTGGTCCAGTGCCTGCTCTCCATGCTCTCCTCATCCGCCCGCCAGCGCTGTACTGACAGCCCACCCCTACACACCCTCCCAACCTCTGCTGCACTGCAGGCCTCCCAACACTCAATTTACAGGTAAGGAAGCTAAAGCCCAGAGAGACTGTGTGACATGCCTGTGTCACACAGCAACTCAAGACTAAGCCAGAACAAATATCCTGGCTCTCAACTCCCACTTGAAGTTACTTCCCCAGACAGTCCCATGGTCACCTCCTCCCCTTCTGATCCCCAGGAAGTGGCACTCTGAGGCCTGAGCCCCAGGAGAGGCCCCCTGTCCCCACCCTGCTTGGAGTCTGACTCACTCTGCTAAAGTGCCTTATGTCTCTCAGCATCCACTTTGGGGGCTTCTCAGTTATAGCAAGTCTTTGTCTTGTTTCACCATGACTGTCCTAGGCTCTGGATGCACCCCCAGCTGGGGCTTCACTGCCCTGTCTCTGAAGTCTAGAGCCCGCCTCTCAGCCCTCCTCAGGCGGCCCCACATACCGCTTTGCTCTGCTTCTCCAGGGGAGAGGTCAGTGGGGCAGGAGTTTGGCCCAAGCCACTTGGGCCAAGTCCAGACACACTGCCCAAAATAGCATCCTTTCCCTGGCCAGCAGCGCCACGGAGACCAGGTTCTGAGGCAGCCCTTGTGAGGTCAGAGGTGGAACTTAGGGTGGGTCCCAGAGGAAGGGTCTGCCCTCCAAGCCAAGTGTCCAGCCCAAAGCCAGAGGAAGCCCTTCAAGGCCCCAGACCTGGGGGAGGCTCCAGAGACTCCAGAGCCCCTGGTTCTGGGAAAAGCTGTGCAGAATGGGGAACAGAGATGGGAAGATCTGAAGATCAACAGCCAGATGGAGTGGTTGAGAGCCAGGAGTTTGGGAGAAGACCCTGGTTCAGTCTTCAATGAACCCCAATTCTGAAGGAGGAAAGGGAACCCAGGCCCCTCCTGGTCTCAGGGGAAAGAGAACACATACGTCGTAGTTACAGGAAACACCAATCTGACAGGAGAGGTAGAAAGCCAAGCCTGGTCCTCTGGTGTCCCTAGTCTGAATGGGGAATAGAAGAAGCATGGACCTCATCCTTTGGGAGCCCCTGTCTGAGTGGAGGAAGGGAAACCTATGCCCTATCGTCAGTAAAACATCTCCCCTTGGAATGGCAAGCAAGGCCTCTGTGAAGGAGCCAAAGCTGAACCAGAGTGTGGAGCACTGGCCCAGAGCTGCAGAAACTTAGTGACTGAGGTGGGGTCAAGAGTGAGCCAGGGATCAGCTGCCATCTGAGAAGACTTCTGGAGCCAGGGCACTGCTGGGCATCCAAGCTGGGGACAGTGTGGTGTTTGAGCTGGTGACCTGGTGCTGAGACACAGGGAGTGTGGTTGCTGGTCTGCAGACTATGAGGACACCTGCCAGGTGCATGGTGGACAGTTAAGTCCGGGGAGCATCTGGAGCTGGGCAGTCCCTCAGCTGTGGGGACACCACATAGGATTTGGTTGCCCAAAACTAGCTCTGGTAATAGAACTGTCCTCTAGAGGGTGCCAATAGACCAAGCCAGTCTGGATCTGAATTTTCCAGTCCCTACCACAAACTGCCCACAGGTCACTCTGCAGGGAGAGGGCTTCCTGGCCAGAAGCTGTCCTTAAGGAGCAAAGTCTTCCGCTGCTGCCCCCTAAGGCTGAGGCTCTGCCCCTCACTTCACCCTGCAGACTCAAGCAGGCTCATTGTAATGCGTCCTTCCTTCAGGAAGAGAGAGATGAGAGGTACCCCTGGACATTGGAGACACCTGCCTTTACTCCTTTCCTGTGTGTGTACTGTCAAGGTCAGGATGAGGTAAGGGTCAAAAGTGAAGCTGGGGTCTGGGATGAGGTCAGAGCTTGGGCACAGTTGGATTGAGCTGGGATCAAGTTGGTGAGGGATAGAATTGGGATCCATATCGGAGTCAGGGATTGAGCTCTGGGCTCATTTACTAGGCCGTGCACTGGAGACCCAGATGTAGAGAAGATGCAGTCCTGTCTGTCTCTTGGGAGGGATAAACAGCAGATGACTTAGTATGCACTGTGATAAGGGAGATGGTGTATAGGCAGTAACTAAGCCAACCTGGAACAGGGCAAGAATCATTTGGAGAGATGATAGGAAGCTGAGTCCTCCAAGGTAAACGAGGGAGTGTGGGAAGGTGGTGGTTATTTGGAGCCATTTGACGCCCAGTGGGCTTGTGAGAAAACCTAACACATTCTGTGAATGGCTTGCAGAAGGCTGGAGAAGCAGCTCAGTCCTGCCCCTGGGCCTCTGTTTCCTCATCTGTGAAATGGGGTTGGAGGAGATGAGGTCTTCTGACCCAACTACTTCTGGCATCCAGACAAAGCCTAGGAAAAGGTTTATTCACAGCCACCCAGTAAATCAAAATTTTATTCGGTAGAAATGATAAATCAGTTGAAAAAGAATTGGTAGGGGCACCTGGGTGGCTTAGTGTGTCCATCTTCGGCTCAGGTCATGATATCATGGTTCATGGGTCCAGGCCCCACATCAAGCTGTCTGCTGTCAGCACAGAGCTCACTTCAGATCCTCTGTCCCCCTCTCTTCATGCCCCTCCCCTACTTGCACATGCACTCTCTTGCTC
Organism: Suricata suricatta; assembly: GCF_006229205.1. NCBI lineage: Eukaryota > Metazoa > Chordata > Mammalia > Carnivora > Herpestidae > Suricata > Suricata suricatta. The sequence goes on along the minus strand of NC_043712.1, from coordinate 37,412,809 downwards.
TCTCTCAAAAATAAATATGAAGGAAAAAAAGAGGGGCGCCTGGGTGACTCAGTGGGAGCATCTGACTTCAGGTCATGATCTCATGGTTTGTGAATTCTAGCCCCACGTTGGGCTCTGTGCTGACAGCCCAGAGCCTGGAGCCTGCTTCAGATTTTGTGTCTCCCTTTCTCTCTGCTCCTCCCCTGCTCACACTCTGTCTCTCTCAAAAATAAATAAACATAAAAAAGAAAAGAAAGGAAACCAGGCGTAGAGTTCAAGCCTGCTACTTAGCAGTATGAGCTAGAGTTATCAGAGAAGGCTTCTTAGAAGAGGCAATCACATTGACAGAAGTTGGAAGATGATACTGAGGGAATGTGCATGTGTGAGAAGTATTTGAGGGCGCCTGGGTGCCTCAGTCAGTTGAGCATCTGAATTGATTTCAGCTCAGGTCATGATCCCAGGGTCGTGGAATCAAGCCCCATGTTGGGCTCTGTTCTGAGCATGGAGCCTGCTTAAGATTTTCTCTCTCTCCCTCTGCTCCTCTCTCCTGCTCTCTCTCTAAAAAAGAAGAAGCATTTGTGTGTCTGTGTACATCTGTATGTGAACATGTATATATGTGAATGGGCAGGTGGGTGTGTGCAACTACCTGTGTCTGATCTTGCATATGAAAACCTCTCTGTGGGTGCGTGGATGTACACACACACACACACACACACACACACAGAGTCATGCACACATGAACATGTGCCCATTCCACTGGGTTAATATTTTCCTGCCTACGTCAGCCTGGTCCCAGTCAGCGGGCAGCTCACTGCAAGAACGTGCCCTATCTGATCTGGTCAGGGGCTGTGGGCCTGGAACAGGGGGCTCGAGTGGGCAGGGAGCCCATCTCAGCTGCCTCAGAGAGGGCTGCTCTCTCTTTCCACTCTCCTGCTCCGCCTGAGAAAGGAAGCAGGCCCAGAGGGCAGGCAGCCCCGGTGTGATGCCTCTTTCCTTCTCTCAACGCACACTGGGGCTCCCGAGGGAGGCAGCCTCCCTGCCTGCCTCCAGAAGGGTAAAGTCAACTGCTCCCCAAGTCCCTCCCAGCTCCCTCGTCTTTACCTGAATACTGAGCACCCCCCCTTGCACACAGACCCTGAGGAAAGGCTCACAGAGTGCCCCCCTTCAGCAGGAAAGCAGCTGTGATGACTGTGCTAGCCTGTACGAAGGTGGGATTTAATTTACAGCTTTCCAGGAACACAGTAATTGTACGAAGAACCTGTAGAGAGGTCTGTGTGGACAGGGACTGAGACTCAGGCACCCACAGCTGTTGAACCTCAGCCAGGAAGGCTCAGTGGAACATAGAGACCCCAGGCAGGGTGGGGCCTTCCCAGTTCCCAAGCCTCTTCCAGTGTGGATGGAGAGTCTTCCCATGCCTAAACTGGTCCCTGGGGTGCAGGCTGGGCCAGAGTGGGCTGCACCAGCAGAGACAGTCTCTTCTGCTCTGGGCACAGCCTAAGGTCCAGGGTGATTCAAACCCAGATGTCATGGCATTTAGCTTAGTGTGAGAATGGCCTAATGCACCTTTGTTTAGGAGATCCAAGGATGGAGCACAGAAGGAGAAGGACAACCCCCAGGAAGAGGAGGACACCAGGACGCCAATGATTCCCCACAGTGCAGATTTTGAGGCTTCTGCCCTTCAGGCTCCATCTCTGGGCAGTCTTCTCCCCACCCTGTTAGCACATTCTGATATTCATGGCCCTTGCCACTTTTGGCTTTGTGGGCCCCTTCCTCCATAAATATATGTATAAATATATGTTGGGTAACCATGTTGATCTAAAGACATATATCAATGCTGTGTATTAAAACATTTTCTTCAACCAACAAGTTTGTTTTTTAATTTTAAAACAAAACATCTTTTTGTGGGCCCTTAAATAGAACACCTTGGCAGACATGGCACCTTCCATTTCCAGTGGAGAAGTCAGCCCGGCACATCCTCAGCATCCTCTCCCACCACACAAAAGCTGCCATCTCCCCAGGCCTGCCCCCGTGGCGCCCCACTGCTCCAGAACAAATGAGCCAACATCCTTTTCTTGTCCTCTCTCTCTCTCTCCTTCATCTAACTAACATGTCTACCTTCCCCTGCTTCAATCCAGCCTCATCAAAACTTCTCCCAAATCTGTCCACTCTAGCTTCATCAGTCTTTTTTTTATAATGTATTTTAAAGTTTATTTATTTTGAGTGAGACAGTAAGGAGGGAAGGGACAGAGAGAGAGAGAGAGAGAGAAAGAGAGAGAGAGAGAATCCCAAGCAAGCTCCATACCATTAGTGCAGAGCTGGACTTGGGGCTCAAACCACAAACCGTGAGATCATGACCTAAGCTGAGATCAAAAGTTGGACACTTAACCGACTGAGCCACTCAGGTGCCCCTCACCCAGATTTTAAGCTGCTCCAGCCAGGTGTGTCACCAGAAGGTGAATGGCTGATGGGGAACTTGACAATGGAGGGATCAGACTGCCACTCTCTCCACCCATTGGTCAGCATCCCTAAACAACTGACCCAGGCACCCCTTTATTACATATTTTAAAACAAATTCCAGCATTATGTCATTTGACTCCTATATTCTTCAATAATTCTTCTTTATAATGTATGAATATTAATCATGATGCCAGACCCAACAATATGAACAATTCCATAGAATTAGTGAGTACACAAAACGTCTTTTTGCATTAATTTGAGTCAGGATCCAAACAATGTCACAAATTACATGGGGGTAAGTACTCTCTCACACATGAACTGTGCCTCTTTCTCCCTTGGATCTGTTCATGTCACTGACTTGTTTTGTAAATACGGTTCTGTGGGAAGTCCATGTTCTGAATTTGTCTGTTTGCTTCTTTGTGATGCCATTTAACTTTTCCTCCATCCCCTATATATTTTAGAATATTCAGGAAGTTAACACTCATGGTATGATTTTATTTAGGTTGAGTGGGGGAGGGGAGGCAGAGGATCCTTTGTAGACAGTGGTATGTGCCTTCCTTTTGTGTCCTATCCAGAGATAATATTCAGTTGCTTAGTGATGCTGACCAATGGGTGGAGAGAGTGGCAGTCTGATCCCTCCATTGTCAAGTTCCCCATCAGCCATTCACCTTCTGGTTTCATCCTTTGATTTCTGCCTAAAGCTCAACTTCAAAAACCTTCCACACTAGAAAAGAAGGGGTCGGATAGTGGTGGGGTGTCAGGTACCAGCTTCATTAGAGCAAAAACAGGAGTCAGGATCAGGGAGGCCTTATGAGAAGATGAAAGATGTAAGTGGTGGCAGAAAAGAGCAGTGGAAAACCCAGGCACCTCCTGGCCTGGAGCCTGAGTCTTGGGCTGGTTTGGGGTTAGGCTATTCACAGGGAGGGGCTCCCCCATCCAGGTGGTGAACTATGGTTCATAGCTCAGGCTTTATAGCTAGGCAGACCTGAGCTTAAATCCAGTTCAGCTTCTTTTTTATTTAAAATTTAGTTAACATAGAGTGCAATACTGGTTTCAGGAGTAGAATTCAGTGATTCATCACTTCCATACAATACCCAGGTGCCCCACAACAAGTGATCTCCTTAATGCCCGTCACCCATCTAGCCCAGCTCCCACCCATTCAGCTTAATTGGTGCTGGGAGACTTTGGGCAAGATATTTAATTGAATGTTTTCATCTGTATGATGGAGACATACTAATCCTCACCTTGCAGGATTGTTAGAATAAATTGAGTTGGTACATGACATGGAAAGTGTCTGATAGAGAAGAAACACTTTGTGGAGGGGTAGAGAGGATGCCTGTTTGAGGAAAGGGACCTGCACCCTACCCCATCTGCCCTGACCAACTCTTGCCTATCTGTAGTCCGAGCTAGAAGGGCTGAGGACAGAGTATATCATGCTCATTCTACAGACAGCAAGACAGAGAGACAGAGAGAGAGAGAAGGAGAGAGAGAGAAGTAAGGTCACCCAGGACTGGTGTTTTACCTGAAACAGGGCTCAAGCTCACCTGATGTGGGACTCGAACTCACGAACCATGAGATCATGACCTGAGCCAAAGTCAGATGCTTAATGATGAGCCAACCAGGCTCCCTTAATTTTTATTTTTCAATTTTTTCAAAGTTTATTTATTTGAGAGAGAGAGAGTGAGAGAGAGAGAGAGAACACTCTGGGAGGGGCAGAGAGAGAGGGAGAGACAGAATCCCAAGCAAGCTCCATACCATTGGTGCAGAGCTGGACTTGGGGCTCAAACCCACAAACCGTGAGATCATGACCTAAGCTGAGATCAAAAGTTGGACACTTAACCGACTGAGCCACTCAGGTGCCCCTCACCCAGATTTTAAGCTGCTCCAGCCAGGTGTGTCTGGTCTCTTGGCCCTTCCCATTGCAGCCTGGCCGCTCAACAATCTGGACTTGACTCCCTGGTTGCCCCCTTGGGTCTGGAGGCGGGGCTGCCTCAGGCACCCTGCAATCACTAGCTCCATCAAACAAGCAGTCAGCTCACTAACTATCTGGGAGATTCAGGCGTGACAGGGCCTGGGGCAGGCAGCCTCCTAGGGATTCCCCAGCCTGCATAACAAAGTGTGCATAGGTGCACAACAGATATATGTTGAGAGAACTGAGCTCCACTTGCCCTGAGTGGGAGAGAAATAGGTTGTCAGGGAGGACAAAGGGACGTGTTTTGGGAATTCTAGAATTTGTGGCTCCAACATCCTGAGTCCTGGGGCAAGCAGCCTGAGCAGGGCAGGGAGCCATGAACTTTTCAATGCTACTCCTGTTCCAGACTGTTTACGCCTTCCCTGCCTACTTCCACCCACAACCCTGGCCCCAGGTAGCCTCTCACTTGCTTTATGAATCAGCAGTAGCAACCATGGGGTGGAGGGTCAGAAGCACCCCCTCTCTCTAGCCACCATGTCCTTTTTACAACCTCATTAGTCTGGCACTAGCATCCCCTGCTGATGATTTAACTTCACTCCTTTGACCTGAATCCACTAGAGGCACCACCACAAGCCCCCTCCTCAGACACCCCAGAAGAGATTGGCAGGACCAGCCTTAGCACTAGGGTGCTGCTCTGAGGGGGGGGGCACATCGCTCCATCCTGCCCAGCCCGCACACCTTCATTGTGGCTTCCAAGTTTTCTTTTCCACATCACCTGTTGCAGCTTCCTTGTTTTGTTGACTTTAGTGCTGTTTGCTCTGGCTAAGCCTACAGCTCCAGCATGGAAACTATAAACTCAGAAAGTGTGAGCCTGAAAGACAGCAAGTTGGGGGTAAGGACAGAGAAGGGGTTAGGGGTGTGGAATATGAGAGAGGGCATTCTGGGACTGGTTCTAAAGGAACTGATTAGTGTCTTAGTCTAAGGGCACTGCTGTTCACCCCCGGGAGGCAAGCAGGGTTGGGAGGTACAGGGATGGGTAGACAGACTTTCCCAGCCTCACCAAGGGCAGGTCTTGGCCTGTGGTGTTAATTGGTTTTGAAGCTCAGCCCCAGAACTCTGAACACCTCACTTCTCCAGGAGGTTTGAACACCCCTTGTAAGGCAGAATGCAAGTCCCCCAGAGGTTACCTGCTTTCAAATCCTAGTCCTTGAGCTGAACAACACGGGCAATGACACCCTTCCCCTTGTGAAGCCCCCAGGACTAAGCCTTGCAAACTTTTCAAACACCTCCAGGAGCATCTGTCACCCAACAGCCTTGAGGGGTGGCCCTGCAGGAATTATTGCCTCTCCGCATTTTATAGTGAGAAAACTGAGCCCCAGAGAGGGTAAATTTAGGGACCTCTCCAAGGTCACTAAGAGAAAGTGTGGAGTAGAACTGAGGCTTCCTGGCTGCTAGCCCAGGCTCTCTGTCCCACTTCAAGCATCTCTTAGATCATGAGGCATGATGGAAAGGCGGCACCAGGCCCCGGGCGCTGGGGCAGGGGCCAGCACACCCAGACGTGGATATGCACGCACACTGCATGCCAGCACACACAACGACGCCACCCTAACCGAGGGCATGGGCAACCTGGGATTGACATGCGTTCCCCATATCCCATCAGAGTATACACTACTCAGATCCTTCTTTCCTTCCTGCCTGCAGAGGGGATGAGAGAAAGCTCTGGCTTGATGCCCGTAAGTCACACTCACTTCTCCTGACCTACCTATGTGGCATGTGGGGTGTACATGCCCTCTCAGGGTTAGCATGAAGGAGCTACCCTGGCCTGCAGCCAGGGGCTTAAGGGATAAGCTTAGGGAAAACCACTGCTGTCACCATGGGCTTAGAATGCCCGGTGCTGCCAGCTGGTCCAGCCAAGCCCTCCTTGGAGAGGATAAGCTGTCATCAGAGAACCCTTCTCACCTGCCACCCACCCAGGCCTCCTTTGATGGCTCACCAGGTTCTGAAGCTGCATTCTTCTTTCAGGGAGACACCTGCACCCATGCACATGTGTTCTGGGAAGAGACATGAGTTCACCCATCACCCCTGCCTCCTGCTGTGTCAACCCTCCACACCCATGCCCACACTTTGCACAACCCACATGGGCTCTTTGTACCCAGGGACCTACTGGCCTATATGTACAATCAGACATGGGCACACATCTCAGACTCAAGCATGTAACACAGCATACACTGTACACAGATGAACACACAGGTGTTCCACTCTATACTCCCCCTGCCCCTTCCTGGACCAGGGTCATATGAGGGTAAGAGGGTGAGTCACCTGCCAACCTGTGGGACCTGCTGAGCCAGCAGGATGGGAAGCCCCAAGCTGACAGATGTGGCCTCAGGGAACCAACACCCGATGTGAGGTCTGCCCTGCCACCAACCTCCAGCGACCCCCAATCCTCCACTTTCACAGAAAGACACCTTTACTCCTTTCAAATTTCAATTATATATATAATGTTTAAAATTTATTTATTTATTTTGAGAGAGAAGGAGAGAGTGCAGGGGAAGGGCAGAGAGAGAGAATCCTAAACAGGCTCCACACCAGCAGCACAGAGCCTGACACAGGGCTCAAACTCACGAACCATGAGATCACGACCTGAGCCAAAGTTAAGAGTTGGACGCTTAACCAACTGAGCCACCCAGGTGCCCAATAAATAATTTTTCTAATTATATGTATCTGCAACTGAGCCGCCTGTCACTGTGCCTCAAGGATTAGAATCAAACTTCTCCTATTAAATACAGATGCCCTGTGGGAAAAACCAGGATGGTAGCAGGACCTAGCCTCTCTCCTCTCCCCTGTCTAAACCCAAGGCCCCTCTCTGTGCCCTCTCCATGGAAGCCCTCCCTGTCAGAGAGAGTTCACACCTCTAGCTCCTCTAGGCTTGTGTATGCTAGAGCCAAGAACCACGCTCTGGGCCCCCGGCAATTCCTGTCCCCTATTGCCCTCTCCCACCTGGGTATTCCTGCTCAGGGGTCTGTCCTTCAGAACTGGAGCTCCCTGAGGATGTAGGGCAGTCCTCAAACAGAGAACTAGAAGATTTTCACCTCTGGGTGAGTGTATCACCCAGCAAATGGAGGAGACTGTTAAAGCCTACCTCCCCTAGATCCTCATAATCTCTTATCATTGACTCAAATCCTGTTGGTCTGAAGACTGTCATCAAGCTCCGACTGTATTCCAGGTGTGTCATAAACATATGGTCAACTTTGTGTGTGCATAGAGATTAAGAAACATCACTCTAGGCCTCACTAACTTCCTAGTCTGAAAATGTGACATACAGTGGTTGAGAGTATGGTCTCTGAAGCCATATTCCTGGGTTCAAATCCCAGCTCTGCTGCTTGCTAGTTATTTCATCTCTCTATTCCCCAGTCACCTCATCTGTAAAAAGAAGACACTAGTGTCTACCACATGAAGTTGTTGTGACCTATTGAGTGAATAACACACAAGAAATGCTTAGGAGAGGGCCTGACTTATAAGTGCTAAGAGTTTGCTCCTATTATTCTCTCTCCCTCCTCAAATTCAGCACCTTATCATCTATCTCTAACAATGGAGTCTTCACACAGCTGTCAATATGATCTACACACAAATCTGACGGGGTCTCTCCTCTACTCAAAATCCTTGCATGGCTCCCATGGCCTTCGGGATGGGGTGTGGTTCTCTAGCCCTGTAAAAGGCCCCTCACATCCACCCAGTGCTCCAGCCTCACTATCTCCCCTCTGACTTTTCTTTGAACGCCTGGACTCCCCTGGGTCCTCTCTTTCTAAAACCTTTTGTCCCATGACGTGCTGATAAATGCTTAACAATGAACTCTCTGGGAAAAAAATGTGTGCATCTACATACAAAGTTTATGATAAATGTTATTGGTATAAAGCTGTAAAATAACACAATTTATAAATAACACTAAAATATTCAGTGACCTTTATGGTAAATTATACAATGCCAATTACTTTATTTAATACTTTCTTTAATTATTTTTCCATACTCTAATATCTGTAGTTAACTTGGTTGCAGTTCATCCAGGATTTGACAAAATCAGACCATGAACAAATGCTTGATTACTATCTGATTCCAAAAAAAGGTCTTCATATCATTGACTAATGAGTATAGTTCTGACGTAAATGTTAGTTGATATTTTTATTTATATTAAAGGGTAAGACAAAAGTAAAAGACCAAAGATATGTGTTGAAACTTGCCAATGACATAAGTGATCTTTTTTGCTGAATGGAATGATAGTTTTCAAATATTGGAAGAATGTTTCCTCAAGGTTTTGTGTTATTCACAATGTAGTGGCTACAGACATGACAAACTATTTTTTAAGTTTATTTTTTATTTATTTTGAGAGAGCATGTGTGCATGGGAGGGGCAGAGAAAGAGGGAGAGAGCGAATTCCAAGCAGGCTCAGCTGACAGTGCAGAGCCTGATGTGGAGCTCAATCCCACGAACTGTGAAATCATGACCTGAGACAAAGATTCCTGCTTAAGATTCTCGGTCTCTCTCTCTCTCTCTCTCTCTCTCTCTCTCTCTCTCTCTCTCAAAAATAAATAAACATTTTTAAAAAATAAAAATAAGGGGTGCCTGGGTGGCTCAGTTGGTTGAGCATCTGGCTTCAGCTCAGGTCATGATCTCACAGTTCATGGGTTCGAGCCCAGTGTCAGGCTCTGTGCTGACAGCTTAGAGCCTGGAGCCTGTCTTCAGATTCTGTGTCTCCCTCTCTCTCTGACCCTCCCCTGCTCATGCTGTCTGTCTCTCTCTCAAAAAAATAAAACATTAAAAAATAAAATAAAAAATAAAAATAAAAGATACAATTGATAGAAATAACTTCGAGTATACACAATAGTAAAATGCAGTAACAATAAGAACGTGATGAGTTTATTACCTTTGTTTTTAAAAATTTACATAATTACGGGTCACCTGGGTGGCTCAGTAGATTAAGCATTCGGCTCAGGTCATGATCTCATGGTTCTTGAGTTCGAGCCCTATGTCAGCCTCTGTGCTGACAGCTTAGAGCCTGGAACCTGCTTCAGATTGTGTCTCCCTCTCTCCCTGCCCCTCTCCCGCTCATGCTCACAATCTCTTCTTTTCCCTTTCTCTCTCTCAAAACAAATAAACATTTAAAAATTTTACATAATTATACATTTATATAATTTAATTTTTAAAGCTTTATTTATTTTGAGGGAGACAGAGAGAGCACAAGTGAGGGAGAGGCAGAAAGACAGAGGGAGAGAGAGAGAGAGAGAGAGAGAGAGAGAGAGAGAGAGTCTCAAGCCATCTCCATGCCACCAGTGCAGAGCCTGACACAGGGCTCAAACCCACAAACCGTAAGATCATGACCTGAGCTGAAACAAAGAATCAGACACTTAACTGACTGAGCTACCCAGGCCCCCTTAGTTTAATTGTTAATAATGGCTGTGTGTAGTAAGCAGGTTGCAAAATTCCTCAAAAGGTAAAAATTAGCTCTGTGAACCTGTGTTGGGGGGGGGGGCGCTCCAGAACCTCTGCCCACAGCCTCACTGAAATGCCAATTGGCTCTTCTAGACTCAGGGTCCCGTTACTCTGCCCTGACCTTCCCCAGGCTGGACGTGGGGCCTCGTGGGTCCCCACAGCCATGTGCTCTTCTCTCTTTCATGGCCTGTGAAGGCCAAGGTAGGTCACTTATTTTCAAGCTTGTTTTCCCTCTGGGTGGGGGCGGGAGGGAATGAGCACATGGACCAACAATCTTGTTTACCTCTGAATCCCTGGGACTTAGAAAATGCCTGGCAGATAGAAGGCACTCAATAGATATTCACAGAATGCAACAGGGAGGAGCTGAGGAGGCTTGCAGAGGGATACTGGGGTAAAGAGACAAGATTAGCGAAGTTTGGGTGTGATGAGAGGGTCTTCACTCAGCCCAAATTACAGTTTTTTTTCTTAGCTTCCAGGACTTCAGAAGTAACTTATAACAGAGACTCCCTGGTCTTCGGTGACGGGGTTAGGGGACACTTTGATAGGCAAACCCCACGGAGATTCTCCCCATTTCACTGAGGAACAACCGAGTTCCAGGGCTGGCAGGTGTCTGACCCAAGCCTTAGATGTCCCAGGGCTTCCTCTTCAGCTCTGAATTGTCCCAACCCCGGCTGAAGGCTGCAGGCTACCTTGTTCCCCAGCTCATCCTGCTCATCTGCTCTGCCTACTAACAAGACAGTCCTCGCTCTCATGGAGGGGCTAAGTGGTACACCTTTTCCCCTCCCTCCTGGGAAGCAGCTCAAATAAGGAGACACCTCATGCTCCCTGATCCACCATCACCTGCCCCTCCTACAGTCTAACTTGAATCCCTCCTGCTTTCATGATACCTCCTTTCCTTCCCGGAAAGGGACCTGGGCTCCCACCCTAGAAGTGAACTCACCAAAGGGCTGTTCTCCACCCCCAGCCCCTCCCTAGCCCCATGGCAAAGCCAGGAACCTAGCCCAACCCAGCTCTGTCTCTGCAGTTCCTGAAGGCTGTCACCGAGTGAGAGGGCAGCCAGCCTGCTGGAGCTACCTCTCCTATACTTGACCTTTGCCTAGGATACACCTCACCTACCCACTCTCCACAACACATGCACACACCCCATCCTGGAGCCCACGCTCCACTGTCCACCTGTCCAGACTTGCCTGCTGTCCTGCTGGCTGACACACCCAACCCAGTGAGTCCCCTGTGGTAGAATGTCTCACTCAGGTCACAGAAGAAGAGAAAGAAAGAGCCTGAGGGGGCAACTTCCCATCATGCCCATGGCTGACATCGCTTCCTTAGATTGAGAAGTTCCATGAAGGACCCCAGGGACCAGGTCACCAAATGACCCTGTTTTACGAATGAGCAAAGTGAAGCCCCGACAGGGAATTGAGGGTGTGGGCCCTGAGAGCCAGCCCAAGGCCTCAGGGCTGTTAGTCAGGGACAGGACTTGAGCAGGAGCTGGACCCTATCCCTGTCTCCTTGCTGCAAACCCAGAGGGCCCTACTGAGGAATCTGGGAGTGCCAGAGGAGTCGCAGGTAAGTCCCACCTTTGGTAGAGGACAACCTTGACCAGCAGAGTTTTGAGAGGTTGGACACCTCTGAAATCGCCCCCAGCTCAGTGCCAAAAGGAGGAAAGAGGACAGGTCCACCCAGTAATCAGGGTTTCTTACCAGTGGCATACTAAATGGGGACCAGATAGAAGCAGTGCTCCCTAGAGACAAGTGACAAAGGTGCATCAGCAGTAGAGAATTTTAAAACAATAAAACTGACTAAAAGTCCTCCTGCTTCTTCTCGTTCCCATCAGCAGTAATTCTAAATAATGTTGGTAATAAAATACTTCCCCCAGATGGGATATGCCACTCTGACTGCCCCCTTCACTGTTCCCAACACGAAATTCACCCCCAAATTCTGGACTCAGATCCACATTATTTCTTAGATCATAAGACAATTTAATCTCCTTTGGAAATTTTATGGGTCCTTTTAGGACATCTTTTTCTGGTTTCTACTTCTGAGCATATTAGAAATATTAACCAATTCCTACTAGGGTACTTGATTTATTTGTTACTCATTCATTCATTCATTCATTCATTCATCAACAGCCATGGAAGCCCTACCAAGTGTGAGGTGCCTTGATGTGCCATGGAGAGAAAGTCACAGTCCCAGAGCTGGATGGCTTACATGCCACATACGGAAGCTGATGAGTAAAACAAGAAGGTACAATGTAGATATGAGAAGTAATAAGCACAGGAGCCTGTGGGAGTTGAGAAGAGGTGACATCAGGGATGCGTTCCTGGTGGAAGGGACATCTACTCTAACAACTGAAAGGTGAGAAGGAGTTAGACAGTCAAAAAAAGTGTGAGGCAGAAAGGATCATTCCGCTACCTCCCCCACCCCCCAGAGAAGAGACAATTCATGCAAAGGTCCAGAGAGAGCCTGGGTACTGCAAAATTCTGTGTGGCTCAGGTCCAGCTCAGGTCATGATCTCACAGTTCGTGAGTTCGAGCCCCACATCTGGTTCTGTGCTGACAGCTAGCTCAGAGCCTGGAGTCTGTCTTCAGATTCTGTGTCTCCCTCTCTCTCTGGCCCTCCCCTGCTCATGCTGTCTCTCTCTCTCTCTCTCTCTTTCTCTCTCTCTCAAAAATAAATAATAAAAGAAATTTTTTAAAAAATAGAAAGCTTAGCTCAGAAGACATGAATTTGGGTGGGAAGAGCAAGAGTGGAGCAGAGAGATTGGTTAGGAAGCCACTGCTTCATGAAGGCAGGAGATGAGGCAGAAACAAAGATAGTGGCATCAGGAATGGAAAAGGAGAGTGAGTTTCAGCGAGGGTGCTGGGGAGTGATTGATGATGGGAGTGCAGGAGCAAGAGGTGTGGGTGACTCCAGATTTCACTAGGGCGGTTCCCCTCTCTGAACAAAGGGGAACAAAGGTGAAACAGGCTTATGGCATAATCAGGTCTTATTTTCATATTTCTGATAAGAATTCTCAAATTCGCATTGCTTCTTCAATGTGCCTTCACATGGGTGAGGTTTAAGATTTTGCAGATCAAGGCAGCCCCCAAAACACTCTTTCTGTGTAGGGAGTGATTACTCTAGAGAATTAAAATGAAAGTTAGTGAGAGATGTGGCCAAAAAAAAAAAAGTGCATTTCATTAATTCCATCACACTTTACCAATCAGTCTCTCCTTCAGGCCTGGCGTAAGAAACAGACAAGAAGCCTAGCTTTATAGGATTGACAATCTAGTAAATCAAAAAGTAATACAGGGCAGCTGGGTGGCTCAGTCAGTTAAGTGTCCAACTCTTGATTTTGGCTCAGGTCCTGATCTCACAGTTTGTGGGATCGAGGGGGCTCTGTGCTGGGCATGGGGCCTGCTTGGGATTCTCTCTCTCTCTCTCTCTCTCTCTCTCTCTCTCTCTCTCTCTCTGCTCCCTCTCCTGCTCACATGCACACTCCTTCTCTCTCTCTAAATAAATAAACATAGAAAAAAAGTAATACAGGGTTATAAAGTATAGACACTTTCACATAAAACATTCTTGCCTCTTTGTTGTTGTTTTTACAAATGCATAGATTTTATTATCAAAGCAATAATGCCCATCAAAGATATGTTGAAAACTACAAAACATAAAAGCAAATTGCTCACAATTCAGAAACAACACAATACCTATGAACCCTTTTGCTCCTTTTCACTCTTTGAGCTAAGTACTCTGTTGACATAATTGAAAACAGTTCTGTTGGCATAATGCCCTTTTCACCTAATGCCATGATTATTGAATAATGAACTCGCCAGAATCATGATTTCAACAGCCAAGAGACAAACCATTCTTTATTTCATCCATCTTCTATCGTTGGGTACTCAGCTTGTTTTCAACTTTAAAATTTTATTATTTCATTTTTTTCATTCATAAACATGTATTTGTATTTCAATGTTTCCGTGGTATAAATAACATTGCAATGAATATCTTTGGACAAAAGGCTTGGTCTACATCTCCAATTAAATTCCCAGGAATGAAATAACTGGGACAAAGGATATAAAAAACATCCAGCTTTATTTTAACCCTTTATGTATTTATCTCTTACAACCATCGGTTTTATGCTATAAGGTAAGGATCTAATTTTTGCTTTCCAGAGCACCCCCTTTCCCTAGGCCCCAGCTGCTTCTACTTCCCTCAGAGATCAGAAAGATAAAATCAAGAGGTGACATTGCAAGCTGCAATTCTCTTTGCCCTAATTACAAGAAACTGTTCTTCCTCATCCTATGAGTAACTGGCTTTCTCTAAGTGTCCTCACTTTCTGATGAGTAACTGGAAATGTGCTCCTCTGCTTGAACTTTGTCAAAAGCATTCATTCCAAATCAGCTAAAAAGCCTTTGCAATGCTTAAAAAGTAAATAAAGTAAAAAGGGACACCAAAATATGACAAGGAATAACCAAGTTAATAGGTGTATAGCACTCACCACAATGTCTGACACTGTTTAGTGCTCAAAAATAGTATTTATTCACTTGACATTCATTGAGCCCCTACCAGAAGCCAGGCACTGTGCCAGGCTCTGGGGACCTGGCAGTGGCCGAGACAGACATGGTTACTGCCTTCCCAGAGTGTCCTGTCTGGTGGGCAAGATGGCCTTAAACTCATGACCCTACGAATAAGTAGTTGATTGTAAGCATTACTTGTCAAAGTCCTGGGGCCATGAAAGTGTATCATAAGGGATAGGTAATAGTCTGAGGGACATCAAGGAATTCTAAAAAGGGAAATAATAACAGCCAATTTAATAAATGGAGATTTTAGGTCCAGGTAGGATGGACCTAAATGCCCAAATGTCACAGATGGAGGTAGAGAGGATTCAGGGTTTCCTGGCAAGGTCTCCACTCTTTCAACAGCCTGGGAATACGTGCTGGCCCCAGAGTCCAGCCAACATAGGGGTGAAAGGAAGCAGAGTGCCAGGGCAGAGTGTGAAGGCAAGGAATGTGGCAATTCCAGGTAGGGAAGCCCAGAGGAGGCCAGAGGCTGGAAAGACAGGGGTACAGGTTCCGAGGTGCACACATGTGGAGGACGTCTACACCAGAGGGAAAATCCCTTTTGGAGAGCTAGATAAGGGATGAGATAAGAAGGATGTTGATGATAGTGATGGGGGAACCAGAGATGGGCAGTGCTGGTGAACCAACAGAGGGGATGGAGGAAGCTGATGACAGTCCAGAGGACTTAGAGGTGATGGGGACTGGGCCAGGTGGTGAGGGGTGTGGTGACCAAGGTGATGAGGATGACAGGGACAGGTGGTGACATCAAGGTGACAGGGGAGATGGGAGTGGACCTAGCCAGTAACAGGGTTGGGTAGACGCAGCTGATAAAGAAGACAGGGCAGGCTTGGATAAAGACAGCCTTGGGCTTGAGGCTGGGACAGGGACGGTGGCATAATGAAGAAGGTAATGGTAATGGGAACTGGGTCAAGTGACTCCATGGTTAAGAAAGGGCCAGTGGTTGTGATGCAGGGATGATGGTGAGGGTGACAAATGAGTGACAAGGTCAGAGATGAATAGTGACCATGAATGTGACCCAGGGGTGACAGGAAGTGTGAGTGGTGGTGATGTCTGTGCTGGTGGCAAACTAGAGACACCCACTCCACCCCCTCCACTGGGCCCGTTTCAACACCAGAACTGTTTCCTAGCCTGCAGGTTCCATGACTCAGTACCACATATCACCCAGCCCAGATAAGATCTCCAGGTGCAGCCAGCACCACGCGGGCTGGCGGGGTGCCCTTCCCGGCTATGCCCAGGCCCATCAGGGGACCTGGGTATGGAACCTTGGTGTCATCTCCATGTCCTTCCTCCTGGGTTCACATCCACACCAATATGAGGCCCACCAAGAACTCCTAATCTTCCTCACCTTGAAGAATACAACTTTTGCCACAAGTGTCTTAGCCAGGGTTTTGTCTGTTCCCCCAGCTTCTTCCACAGCTGACCTCATTAGAAGTTTCTGAGTCCTCTAATGCTCTGTCATAACCTTCCCTGAAAAGAGAAAGGAAGGTGAGTTTCAACGGTGGGATGGGGGTCTGAATAATCCCGTCCATTCAGCCCACAAATATCTATTGAGCTCCTCGCAGCATACCAGGGGCGAGCTGTCACAGCCAGACCTATGGTTCTCCTCCCTCTGAAGCTCAGTCTGGGGGATAGACATGTAGATGGCAGTCATCAACCAGAGAGTGCTATTCCCATGTGATAGACAGGGAAAACTGCTTTTCAAAACCTGAGGAAAGTGCGCCCATTAAAGAAATTCTCAGGACTTTTGCTGATGACCCTTCTGCCCTTTGCTCAGCTGAATACCTTAAACAAAACAAAACAGAACTCTCCAAGGGGAGAATGTGAGAACAGAGATCAGAAGGGAAAGAAAATCAGCGCTGTGGCTGGAGGCCAGAGTGCTAAATAGGATGAGATGCCAAGATAAAAGTACCACTGTGGAGGAGCCAAAATGATTTCGAAGAACAGGGATGTCTAATATTCAGTGTGGGCATGTTGGGTTTGTGCAAACTAAACTCTCTCCAACTCCCCAAGCCTTCATTCAGCACAGTTTGTTACTAACATAAAGACCTGCCATGAAAAAGGGATTTCTTTACCTTTGTCTTCTCTCTTCCTCCCCTTTCCCTCCTTTCTCTTCCCTTCCTCCCTCCCTCCCTCCTTTCCTTCCTTCCTTTCTCTATTTTTGTCTTCTTCCTTTCTCTTTCTTTCTTACTCTTTTCTTTCTTCTCCTTCCTTCCTTCCTCTCTTCCTTCCTTCCCTCCTTTCTCCCTTCCTCCCTCCCACTCTCCCTTCCATCCTTCCTCTCTCTGTTTCTTTTTCTTTCCCTTCCTTCTTTTCTCTTTCTCTCTTTCTCTCCTTTTTTATCTTTCTTTTTCTTCCTCCCTCCCTCCTGTCTGTCCTTCCTTCCTTCCTCTCTCTCTCTTTCTTTCTTTTTCTTTTCTAACAGCTCTCAGGGTCTATTTGGGAATCCATTTTGTACATATGGTCCTGATAGCTCCCTTGAGGCCAGAGATGAAACAGTGACTTAGGCTAATCCAATTAGGTCAGGCCATACTCCTGACCCAGAGGTGGGCATGTGACCAACATGGTCCAATAAGAGAGCACCGTCTTTGCTGGGATTGCTTTCACAGCGATGCTCCCTCTTCTCTGCTGGACATTAACAAGGAGCATGGAGGCTGGAGCTACTGCCAGGGATCTTGGAACTACAAGAGGACTCAGGCTTAGGAAGAGGCTGACACCATGGCAGAAGGATAGGAGAGACTGAAAGGACGTGAGTGCTGGAGTACGCCTCATCTGAAGTTTTCCTCTGATTTTTCAGTTATATAAGCCAGCGTATTACCATTGTTGCCCAAGCCACTTTGAGTAGAATTCCACCTTTTGCATCCAGATGCTTCCTGCCTGATATTGTATGTATACATCTTGCTCATTATAATATTCCTGGTGCCTACCATACCCTGGCATAAGAAAGATCCTCAATAATTATTTGATGAAGGAATAAACAAATGAATGAAATAAACGCAAATCCTCTGGCAGAAAGACCAGAGATCCTACTTTACAGGTTCCATGTACCCTTCTGCAGAGTTGCTACTGGTCACCCTAATCCTGCATACCTCCAGAGACCTCTGCAGGTTTCCTTCTTTCCTGGCTGGGCCCAAATCTCTAGGACAGCGGAGAGCTTAGTCACTTTCTGGTTATCTCCAGGCAGATAGATGGGCCTGCTGCAGTTTCTCTCTGCAGTTAGGTGTCTCTGGATTTAGAAGCTAAGGCATGACTGGCTTCACCAGTCACAGCATGTGACTCTTGATCTTGGGGTTTTGAGTTGAAGCCCACGTTGGACATAGAGTTTACTTAAAAAATAAATAAAGTTTGTAAAAAAAAGAAGAAGAGGAGAAGGAGAAGGAGGAGAAGGAGAAGAAGAAGAAGAAGAAGAAGAAGAAGAAGAAGAATAGGAAGAAGAAGAAGAAGAAGGAGGTTGCACCCTGAGACTGGGAACCCAGGCCTGGATTGTGTAAGAGTCACCTTAAGGTGGCGACCGAGCGGCCATTTCTCTGGGGGCTGGAGGAGAACACGTGCACAGACGACCCCCGCCCCTCACCTGCAGACCTGGGATGTCCTGCCCCATTTGGAAACAGCCAATCATGAAGCTCCAGCTTCCCATCACCCTGACGGACTAGGCGACCTATTCCATCCTGCCACGTCCCTGAAATGCCCTTATTTGATAATCTGCTCTCCCAAGATCAAACCCAGAACCCCTTACCCATACCCCCCCCCCGCCCCCCCCCCCTGCCAATCGCGCGACTTCCGCTGACTCCCCACTCCCTGGGCCATGGGACCTCGCCCGCCCGGAAATCGCAGATCCCAATAAAGGCTTTCTTGGCCCCGTAACGTGGTCTCTTTTTCCTCCCATCTCTGCCTCCATCTATTAAATCTTACAGATTGGTCGTTGTCTTATCTAATAGTTTTGCCCCAGTCACTTGGATTTGAGTCATCTTGCAATGCATTAGGAGCTAGCTTTTATGTTTATTTATTTTTGAGAGAGACAGAGACACAGAGTGTGAGCAGGGGAGGGTCAGAGAGAAAGGGAGACACAGAATCCGAAGCAGGCTCCAGGCTCTGAGCTGTCAGCACCCAGCCCGAAGTAGGGCTCAAAGTCATGAACTGTGAGATCATGACCTCAGCCAAAATCAGCTGCTCAATGACTGAGCTACCCAGGCACCCCAGGAGCTGGGTTTTATAACTAAACTCAGCCTCCTGCTACAGAATGGCAGTGAGGATGAGGACCCATTGACTCCAGAGGGTGAGCTGACCCTCGCTGTTCTGGTTGCCTGGGATTCTAAACTTCTGTGAGACAGACAGGCAGCTCTAGTAGCGGGAAATGGGAATTTTAGTCAATCCTGCTTTTCTCTTATTCAGTAAGTGTGTGCCCGGCCCATTCACTGGGACAGTCACATTCTTTAAACCTCCTACTTCCTGACCCCTTGCTCTGAAAATCTGGGTTATGGCCTCAAACCCTAAAGGCATCCCAACCTTACATCTGGGCCAATCCCACATCCTGTGGCCCCCATCTCTTCATCCGCTGTCTCTGCACTTCCCCCCTCCCCCCACTTCCAGCCTGTCAGATGTATCATTTGCCTTTGTTGCCCTCATCCACAGATATGTGGCTTCTGGTGACCCACGAGTAGAAGTGTATTTGAGTGTGAGTGTTGGGTAAGTGTGTATTCAGGAGTGAGTGCCCCTGATGGGGTCAATGTGTGCTTGAGCATGCCTGACTGTGAGAATATCTTGTATGGACATGGAGTATAGGCATGGGCATCCACTTGACTATGGGCATATGTGAGTGCCCATAAGTGTATCTAAGTATGTTTGGGCATCTAAGTGTGTGGGTGAGTGTAAATCAATGTCAGAGTATGAGTGTGCATGCATGGGTTGAGCGTGGATTGTGTGCGGAGTAGGGAGGTGTCAGTGAGTGAGTGAGGATGTAAACGTGTTTGTGGGAGCACAAACACACCCGCCCCATCTTCACCAGCCACAGAAGACATATCTTCACGTGTATGTGGGCACACATGAGCATCTAAGAACCAAAAGTGGCTGAAAGCTATGCACCCTTCGTCTGATAAAGGGAATACTTTGTCCACAGGCCAGGGTCACTCTCTCCTTTCCACCCCTGACATGGAACTAAGGATCTACCAGAAAAGAGCTCCCTCTAACCAGCAGCCTGCCTCCCTGCTTAGGCCAGGCCACCTCCCCGCCCCTCCCTCAGCCCATTTCCGGCCAGGCCCTGGCAATGACCCTGAGAGGAGAGGCAAAGAAAGGATAAGGGCGGTGGGCAGGACGTTCCAGGTACCTCCTTGGCTATGGGGGGCATCTCTATGGAGACAAGAGGTGGACCATATCCAGATGATTATCAAGGCTCCCAGAGTTCTCTCTCCCCTCACCCAGCCTCTCCCAGCCATGCCTTCTTGGATCTGAGAGCAGTGAGGAAGCCTGGCAAAGTCTCACCACTCATTGCAGAGGTTTCCAGAAAAAGGCAGAGGCTGGAAGATAGTGGGAATATATCAGAATGACTTCTCAGAGCAATAGAATGGAAAAGCTGGTCAAAGTGATTAAATCTGGTTTAAGGCTTTGTCCCCAGAGAGCTCTAGGGAGGAAAAAGGTAACGCTTACCTCTTCTCCACACCACAGGTTACCTCAGTCTAAAATGAAGGCATGGCCAAGGTAGTCAAGGGAAAGGAGCTTGAAAGGGATCAGGTGAGTCAGTTTTTAGCCTGCTCATAACCTCATCCCATGGCAACCTTGACTTTCCATAAAACCCCCCCATTAGTGCCCCGCACCCACCACCACCCACAGCTGGCCTCCTGTGCTTTGGCCATATGCAAGGATCTTTTCCCTATTCCCAAAGTTCCTGAAACTCCCAGTGTGCTGGTAAGTGCTGGAAAAGGCCACCGGGGTCACACTAATTATCCTGGTCTGCCCCATTCTTGAAGAGCTGAAGCAAGATGGCAGTAGGGGGAGGGAGAAGGGGGGTGATGGACATGGAGGAGGGCACTTGTGGCGAAGAGCACTGGGTGTTATATGGAAACCAACTTGACAATAAACTATAATTAAAAAAAAAACTATAATAAAAAAAAAGATGGCAGTGAGACCTGAGGAAGGACTTCCTGATAAGTCAGTGAGACTAGGGGTTAGGAAACATCAATTGGGATTTTGCCTCTGCCTTCAGCCTCTCCCCCCTCACCCCATACACACTACCCTCTCAACACTATGACCATTCTCAACCCCTACCAGCTCCCTGAAGCCCCACGATATGGTGGAGTAACCACCTCTCTCTTCCTCAGCAGCCTGAATTTTCTGGAGAAGAGCCAGGGTGGGAGAGGGCTCTGGCTTCCATCTCCCCTCACCCTAGTCTTCTCAGGGAAGGCTGGGTCCATGTGAGTCAGAAGGGCTGGGGCTAGACTCCCAGGCTGACCAAGGCCCCACATAAACTGCAAGCAGCCTAGGACTGGAGGAGATGGTCTTGGAGAGCCATCCAAGCATGGCTTGACTTCACACTGTCCCTCTCAGCAGTACACAGGGAGCTCACAAGGAAGTATGATAATAACAGTAATAATAACATTAGTCTATATTCTGTAGCACTTACTGCAGCATCTATCACTGTTCTGTATATCTATTAACTCACTTAATCCTCACCTTGTGCAACCCAATGAGGTACTGTTCCTAAACCCATTTTACAGATGAAGAAACAAAAGAGCAGAAAGATGAAATCTGTCAGGGATCCAGCGGGAACAATATATCCTCAGAGGGCTTCACTAAAGTGATCTTGTGAAGGGACTACGGAGGCAGTGGCAGGGTCACAGGGACCAGCCAGGCGTAGCCTGGGGACGGACTAACAGCAAGCAACAGAAGAGAGCAGTGTTACCGGGATGCAGTGAAAGCCCTGGAAAAAGCATGAGTACCCCTGGCCTTTCCCCCAACCTCCACCCCACCCTCCCAGCCTGTGCCTCCTGCTTGCCAAAGCCAAGGGCAAGACAGGAACAAGAGAGCCCAGGTGATATAGCCCATAGATATTAGCCTCCTGAGGCAAAGAGCAGGCCAGAGATTGGATACGGGGGAAATGGAGACTTCCCTGTGCCTAAGGTACTATGGCTGGGAAGGGCTGGTGATCTGGACCCAGAGCCTTGCTCCCTGAGATATCGCAAAGTGGTGTCTGGAAAGGAGTTGGGGGGAACCAGATTGAGGACAGGAGACTGGATTGTAATGCAGGCTGTGCTGCGTTGCTCTGTGATCCTGAGTGAGACTCTTGAGTCCCAGTTCCCTCTTTACACAAAGAGGAGGTGGGTGCCACTCTGGGGCAGCCAAGGTGCCCGGACCAGAAAGAACCTCTGTTCCCACTGCCACTCACTCCCTGACATCAAAGAAACCTGGCATCAAAGGCAGAGGCCCCAGGCATGGAGATGCTGAGTCCCCGAGGAAGCCACCCCCACTTGCTGCCCACTTAGGACTCAGATTCTTCTGTCTTCAGCTTCCTCAAGGGCCCTAGTGCCTTAGTCTCTGCTCCCTTTGCCAGTATTCCCTGGCTCACAACGCAGGAACCCACCTCAGGACAGGTTCCCTCCTCTCAGTGAGGTGGCGCAGGGCCCCTGCCTAGGCGAGCATCTTCACAGACCCTTCCTTAGGAGATCAAGGGCATCTCTGGCCTCTAGGGTCTCTGTATGGGGTGGAGTGGTTCCTCCTCTCCTCTTCCCACCCCACCCAACTCTGCCCCACCCATGCTTCCCCAAGCCTAGGGGGAGCCCCACCCAGGTTTTCAGACAAACAAAATCAAGGGGGAAAAGTTAGCAAGAAGGAGGGAGCTCATTACCAGGAGGAGGCATGCCTTGGGCTGGCAGGAAAGTCACTCCTAGGTACAAGCAGAGATGGGCTCTGAGGTATACCAGATGTACACTTAGAGGTACACAAAGAAAGATCCAGCCACAAAGAGTCAGGCAGTGACAGAAACACAGGGACAGAGACTTGGTTGGCCAGAGGCACAAACACACAAAGACATAATAAGACATACTGAGAGAGAAAGACAGCCACGCCCAGAAACACTGAGAAATGCACACTTGCATGTGTGCACACACTGCGAGGCAAGCACACAAGGAAACAGGAACCAAGCTCAGGTTTCAGGAAGGCTGATTTCAATCCAAACAAGTCAAAACTTTAAAGAAACATGGGTGCCTCCAAAGCAAGCTGTGGAGTGGACTGGACTCAGGAAGGACAGAGCTGAGGTTTGGGATCTATCTACCCTCCCACATGGATTGAGACACTTCCCTAAAGGAGATGAAGACATTTCTTTCTAGAACTTGTTATCAGTCACAACTATTAATGGGAGGCATAGCCTGGACATGAGTGGGGAGGTGGGAAGCTTCCCTCCTGCCCCTGGAGGGGTCACACCTGCTGCTTGGTTCCTGTCCCTACCAGACCCTGCCCTGATTCACTGCTCCTGGCCCGGCCAGGCCTGACCCTTTCTCAGGTAGTCTGACCCTCCATCCAACATGTTCCCTAGGCTGCCTGCTCCTCTGCCATCTACCCCTATACATGTAACCCTCCTGCGTTTTACTTCTATCCCTCTCCAAAAGCCTCCTCAAGTCTGGATACAGCAAGCCATCTCCCCGATTCCTTCTCCCCCTTCTCAGGAAATTCAGGATCCGTGGAAGGAATCTGAGGCAGAAGAGGATGTGGAATTAAATGACCTTAAAAAAAAACAGCCTTCAGCATCTCTGTCCCACCACCACCTCCTCCTCCCCAATTCTGCAGGAAAAATCATAAGGTGACATTTATTGACTATTTACCATCTGCTGGTCACTATGCTAAGTCCTTTTCATGAATTATCTTCCACTACCTCTTCCTCTCAATATCTCCCAATTCACAGATGAGGAAACTGAGGTTCAGGGAAAGAAAAATGACCACCCCAAAGTCACACAGCTAGAAAGAGGCCAAGCTGGGCCTGGAATCCAGGCTTGACTTCTCTTTCACCACTGCACCAAAACGCTTCCCCCCAGTCCCTGGGCTGACTGCTCAGGATCAGCTGCAGGACATGAGAGGAAGGATGACAGAAGGTGTTGGGCATGCTGGGGAGCCCAGCAGGGAGGGGGCACCAGAGGTAGGACTGGTGTAGCTGGAATGAAACTCTAAAGCCACATTCCCCTCCCAAGTCTGGCCCTCTCTCCCCAGAGGGCCTGGGAAGGGGACACTCCCTCTGGCTCAGGTCTCTCCAACATTCCAGACACACCTCTTGGGAGCTGGGGACAAGGAGGGGTTGGAGACCTGGACTGGCCTTCTCCCACCCCCACCTCCCCAGTGACCTGGCTGTGTGGCCCTGCATTTGCCACCCACCCTCTCTGGGCCATGGTCTCCTCAACTATGAAGTGGCTGGGGAACACCAGCCTAATCTCTAAAGACCACATTTCTCCTGCCAGACCCAGAGATCCTCTGGCTGCCCTAGGGTTAACTCTGCCGGAGGGCTAGGGTTGAGGCCCGCCTTCTCTTTTATTCCCAGTGAAACTTGAGGAGGATCTGGGAGGGAGGTGAGAAGGGGCACATGATTTCTTGACAGAGCTTCCTGGGCTCAGGTGTGCCAAGTCCACTGCCTCCCTGGGCAGTCAGGACACCAGCATCAGTTGGTCCAACCCCAGGCTTATGGACAACGGAGGTGTCTCAGACTGAAGAAATGAGAAAAGCGGGGGAAGACAGGGATGAATGTAGCCCTGGGTTCAGACAACTAACTGCAGAAGGTGGTGGAAGGGTGGGGAAGAGCAAGGGGAACTTTCTAGAGAAGGGGACACTAGAACAGACCAGGAGGATTTCAGTGAGTGAGCACATTGGAACAAGGGTCCAAAGGTAGGAAGGCACAGAAGTACACAAAGTAGTCTAGGGTGATGGAGCACTGTGAGGGGAGCACTGTGAGAGGATAGGTAGGGACCGTGGGCCAGGTCCTGGGGGAGCTGAGTGCAGGAGGGAGGGTTTGGGATTGTGTCTGAATAGTGGACAGAGCCTTGGAAAGAAGCTTACTTTTAACACTGATGTCAGAAAGATCCCTCTGGTCCTGTATAGTCTGGCTGGGGCCAGCCTGGAGGCAGAGAGGCTGCTAAGGGGGCTGTGGTCAAGGCCTGGGTGGAGGTAACAGAGCCTGAACAGCTTCGGGCTATAGAAGACTATACAGGTTCCTAGTCTGATTGGCTTCCTCCAGCAACAGGGAGCTCACTACTTCTTTAATAGCAATCCTCCCCTTTGGGCAGCTCTGCCTGGGAGAAAGTTCTTTCCTAGACCAGGTTCAAGCCTGCCTTCCTGGGATGATGCATAGGTGCAAGGATCAGGAAGGAGACGCCATTCATTGTATAAGGGGATAGAAGCTTGAGAGAAAGTGTGAGACCACTGAGTTCAAGCTGAGTACTTGGTGAAGAGGCTCACTGACCTTTCTGTGGGACTGACTCTTGTCCCTCAAGCAGGGCCTGAGTACTGCCCCTAGGGTGCCCTGGCCAGGTGAGACACCCGCTGGGCAGCCTGGGAATTGTGGCTGGACACAATGAAGCTCCTTAGCTGACCCTTGGACAACAGCAGAGCAAGCAGAGAGAAATTTGCACCATTGGCAGTTTAGGTACACATTTTATTGGGTTTTTTTTTTGATATATAAAAGGCAAACGAGTACATGTATTGAGTAGAGGATTAAAAGGGTGAAGACCCTATTTTAAGTAGAGTCTCCCAACCCCCACCCCTAAAACTGTAACATCTGCTAAGTATATTACAAAAACAACATGAAACTACACCTGGACTTCACCCCACCACCACACATACCTACATTATGACAGAAATACATTCTCTGCTCCTACTTATGTACAGCCAGAGCTCCACACCTGGGCTGGAGTCTCCTCCTCCTGGCCCTACCCCCATATTCCCTCTCTACCTCCCACAAAGCCTATAAAAGCCCCCTGCTTAGAAAAAAAAGGGCACATGCATGCATGCAGACACACACACACACACACACACACACACACACATACACACACTCAGAAACACATGGACCCTCCTCCACATGGAGCCCCCAAAACATGCAGACCCCTGGCACTTTCCTCACTCACAGAGGGGACATACCATAGATGGACCTTCTCCTGGGCTCCCCATACAACTAGAATCCTTTCCACTTGGTCCCTTGCCCTGAATATCTAGGAAATCACACACACACACACACACACACACACACACGCTCAAACACCTGCTGCATATTCTCACTTTTGGGGAGACAAAGGGATATGTTGGCCCTATTCTCTGTCCCACCACAGCTTAGAGACAGTGTCCTAAGGTCCCATTTGGGCAGGGTCCAGCAGGGAATCCTGAAGGAGGCCATCCAATGGGGTGTGAGTTTCTTAGTCCGGGAGGGGGACCGTGAAGGCTTCCGGGGAGCAGCCCCTGCACAGTCTGTGGCTGCTCAAGGGAGAGGGCAGGGAGGTGACCCCTACCCACTCAGATCTGCTCCTTGTGCTTCACATGGGCCAGCTTCACATTCTCCTGCTCAGTGGAGGGTGGAGGCTGCTCCAGGTGGCAGCCGATCATGAGCTGATACACAAAGACTCCCGCAATGGAGCCCAGGAGAGGAGAGACGATGGGCACCCACCACCAGTGGCGGCCAGTCCTGGGGACAGACACATGTGGTCAGGGGAGGGTGGGGCGGCAAAGGGGAGGCAGGCTGGGGCAGGCTGGGTAGGGGGGCTGCACTCACGTGAAGACTTCAGAGCCCCAGCCAGCAATGGCGGTGAAAAGGCGAGGGCCAAAGTCCCGGGCGGGATTGACAGCATAGCCGGAGTTGAAACCCATGGAAGTGCCGATAACGAGGACCACCAGGCCCACAGTGAAGGCTTCCAGGCCACGTGGGACAGGATTGTTGTAGGGGTCAACAATGGCTAGCACACACACGATGAGGGATGCTGTGCCAATGAACTGGGGAGTGGGGAGGACAGGATGAGGAGCGGCCCCTCCCCTCTGGTCCCTCTTCTGTCCTTGGGTTCCTGGAGCCTTACCACTTCCCAAGTTCACCTCTCTCCAGCAGTGCATGCATAAGGGATCCCCCGGGGAGCAGCTAAAAATGTAGATTCCTAGGAATCTGTATGTTTTGTAAGTACCTGCCACCATGGTTCTGATGTCCCTGTCCCCACACATTGAGAAACCCTACTATAGATAAGGAGTCCTGTCCACCAGCCCTCCCTGAGATGCTCAGAGCAGCTTGGTCTTCCTCTCTGTGTTCCCCTTGTGAATCCCCAGCCCATACCTGGTCGAAGAATCCATTGACCATGTCCAAGTGTCCAGAAGGGTAGGTGGCAAATATGCCAGCTGTGCCATTGGGACCCGAGACTACAAGCTCATTCTTGGCAAAGTCCCATATTGCATCTGGTGAAAGATTAGACCCAGAGTGAAAGATGAGACCCAGAGTGGGTGAGGGCAGAGGCTTATACCCTCTCCTGTCTCAGGCAGGGCCCACCCTCCTGGGGGATCACAAGTGAGCACATCACTGCTGTATTACTCAGGAGTCTATGGAGGGGCAGTGGGGGTCAGGTGGGGGGGGTGAGGATGGTAGATGGCTTGAGACTCTATTGTTGCCCAACTTGGTTCTTTTGCCTTGTGCCCCCAACCTTGGTCCTGTGTGGTGAATGAGTGAATCATGAGCCCGGGGCCTGGGCAGGCCCAACTGTCTGTCATCAAAAGGCCTGGTACCAAGAGGTCCCAAGCAGAGAACGGGAGGCAGTAGATGATGGCAGGGTGGGGAATGCTTACCATAATAAAGCCCAAAAACAATTCCAGCACCCAAGAAGGCTCCAAGCGTCTGAGCAAAGGCATAGATGGGCAGCTTGATCCAGGGCTCACGTGCCAAGAAACACATGGCGAAGGTCACAGCAGGGTTCAGGTGGGCCCCTGGGCAGAGGGGAGGTAGGACCTATTAGTTGCCGTAACCTGCTACAGTTGGGGAGCTCAGGATCTCTAACCTCCATATTCCCCTTCTTTGATCCTAATGGGCAGGGGTGAAGAGAAGGGTTTCTTGTACCGGATGATGGGTTGGACTATGTAACAGGCCAACTCTGATAATCTGATTCCAAGGTGAGAGTCAAAGGTTCAAAGTATCAAGTTCCTTCTCCACTCTCCACTTCCAAGGGCTCAAAGCTGAGGCCATGGCTAGTCCCTGCCCTTGGTAACGGCCCCCATCACCCCATTCCCCAGTTGCGCACCTTGGGGAATGCCCTGGAGGGTAATGACTGAAGGTGGAGCAGGGCCTTACCAGAGACCTGGCCAGCAACAAGGATGCCAAGGGTGACAGCGAAGCCAAAGGCTAGGTTGATGGTGAGGAAACCACCGTGGGTGCCCCGGCTGAGCACCACCTGGGCCACGGAGCCACAGCCAAACATCTGTATCAGGAAATAGAACCAGGCAGGGAGAGTGAGGCCCAGCAACTCTCACTCCCGAAGGAAAGGGTAAAAACCCAGCAACCTCCACCTGCCGTCATCAGAACAGGAAGCCCTTCCTGGAGGAATCCAACCCAAACCCCTCCTGCTGCAACTGTACCCTGAAGAAGCAGACATGCCCTCCTACCCACAATGCTCAAACTCTAACAGAGCCCTGTGAAAGGGACTGGAAGAAGAGTCAATGACTGGGAGCCCAGAAGATGGCTGGACAATCTCTGATTTTTCTGGAGTCTCAGTAGGAGTGAGGTGTACGGGAACAGCTTTCACTTTAGCATAGTTTCTCTTCCTGCCCTTCAGGCCTAGCCCACAAAATGGGAACGCTCTCACTCATCCCTCCCACCCCCCACACTTGCCTCCTTCCTGGCCCCAAAGAAGAGCTGGATGGGAGGTGGGGGTGGCACAGATAACTAGGGAGGAGGCCAGAAGTTAGGCAAGAAGTTAGTTCTGAATCTGGAATGTCAGAGCCCCTGCCCCTGCTCCTGTTCTTGTCCCAGAGTCTCCTCTCTCTACCCACCCTGACCTCTCTGCCCTCAGGAGGCCAAGTTCCTTACATAGATATGGAGATCCTAAAGACAAAGATCTGAGTGGCTCCTCTCACTAGCCCCAGCCTGGGACTCAGGGCAGTTCAAGTGAGAGACTGGCTCTAAGCTTTGAGCCAGGAATGGAGGGATTCAAGAGGACTAAGGTCCCAGATATCCTGCAAGTACACAACATCCTGTTCCTCTTGTTTAAATGTAAGAATGTTTCTGTGCCCGCTGTAAAGAACTCTCACCCTGAGACCCCACAGAGTCCCCCAAAGCTGCTCCAGGCCCTGACCTGGGTCTCCTCTTCTACCTCCCCATAACTAAAAGTTTTATGCCTATCCAGGGGGCAGTTTCCAAGACTTGTGCTAAGGGCCCTTGTCCATTCTGACAGGTCAGCATCCTGTTGTACTGGGTTGTTAAGCATTTTGATTATTATCCCTCAGAAAGACAGAGAGATAGTGGGGAAGCCAGCGGCAGTGGTGTGGGGCAAAGGTATGTAGGCAGGTGAGAGCAAAGATCAGAGATGGTGAGTATGTTGGGGGTGGGGGAAGGCACATGGGGGTCTGGGGCACCCTGCCCTGCCTGGCAGGTCCTGGCCTCAGCTCCTTTCCAGCCAGAGGCCCAAAGCTGGCTTCATACCAGGAGACCTTGGAGGGAGAAGCTGTCAGAGCCAGTTCTACCACCTTGGGGCTAATCTTCCTCTTCCTCCTCCTCCTTCTCCCCCACTCCCCACCTTGCTAGGCAACCCAGAGAAGGGGGCTCCCCTCACCCCAAGGCCAGCCCTGATCCTGCCACTGCAGGCTCTAGGTCCTCAACTCACAGGGGAATATAGGCAAGCCATTCCCCACCACACCCAAGCCTAGACCCCCTCCTCACAGAGCCATTGAGGTTCTGTTTTTCACTGACACCAGATGCCTTACACTCACCTGAGCCTGAAAGCCTTCACAAAAGTAACACCCTTTTCTTGTGGTTGGGGATAAACCAGATGATCCTGGGGCTCAGTGCAAGGCCTGACTGCTCCTTTGTGGCAGAGGCAAACTGAGATGTGGGAGGGGATGGGGAAGCCCCTCTGTGAATGTGGAAGCCAGCTTCTTTTGTGCTGGCAGCTCTCGAACAGGGGGCTGGACCATAAATCAGATAAGCAATGAGAGAGACAAGGATCTAGGGCAGGAGGGTGAAAAGCACCTGCCCCTCCTCCCTTCTCAGCATTGGGGAAAGCAGGGATGGGGATGAAGGGTAGGGCCTCTAGTCTTGTGAGGGTCTGTGGATAAAGTGCCACATGCGGCTCCTCACTATTCCCGGAAGCCAGAGGTGAGCCTAAGACCTTTTCTCCCCAAGGCGCCTGCTCTACCACCACCACCCATTTGGGGTGGGCCACCCCAGCCCTACTTGCCTCTAGTTAAGCTTCCTAGTCCACAGGGGCTGGCTGGTCTGCATCAGCTACAGTTGGAGCTGGGGCAGGAACAGAAGAACCCATCCACTGCAATGAAGCAACTGAACCCAGAAGTAACCCAGGAGAAAACAGGTGTAACCACATGGGGGGCTGAAAATCAGAGAAGAGCTGGGACAGGAAATGGAGACGCTGAGTGGTGTGTGTCTGTCAGACGCAAGAAATGCAACCAAAGTCACGCAGGAACAAGCGAGGGACGAAACTGGTGTTACCAGGGAGTAAACTGTCCCAGGCAATGGAAGTGGCCTACCCAGAGAACCCACAAACTAAGAGGCTGAGTTTGAGGCTGGAGAGTAACTCGGTTCTTTGGCACAGAAGACGACAGCACCTGTGAGGGTAACTGAGTCTGGGAGCCGTTCTGCACAAGGCAAGCGACTTTAGCGACACCACTTCCTCTGTGCCCAGAGCCCAGCTGTCTTCCACAGCCTCGTAAATTCAGGATCCTCCTTTCTTCCAGTTCTGCTGTTTGCACCGAGTGTGTTCTCCGCCCTCTGCCCCCACCTGTGGCAAACCGTCCTCGCATAGGGGAACTTTTGGACTTTCTGAAGCTTAATTATTCATTAGCGGCCAGATATCCAGGACCCAAATAATCTAACAGGGGCCCATTTGCCAATGCCTCCACTGCCTCCCAGTGCTGGGAAACCTGGGAGGTCTCAGACTGCAGAGGTGACAGCTGCCCCCAGCCTGTGGGCGGGGGCACTGGTGAGCGGGTAAAGGATCAGAGCCGTTAGTGGGAGTGAATAACAGCTGGCACTCTGGCAACAGTCAGAGCTGTCACAGACGAGGTTAGAGCTGTGGGAGAAGAGCACTGTGGAACGGGTCAAGGTGGGGAGCAGAGCTGGGAGAGTGGGCGGGCTTGAACAGCAGCCCCTCCAGTGAACCGAAGCGCTCGGGGAGCGTGGGGGCTGGAGAGAGAAGGGCTTCTCGGGGGGCCCCTCCACTCACCACGAGAATGAGGGTCCCCAGGCACTCAGCCAGAGCCTGGCGAAGCAGCCGGTAGCGGATGTGGAGCATCTCCCCGCAGCGGGACACCAGCTCCTTCTGACGACCCATGGCGGGAGTGGCGGCGGTGCGGGCTGGGCGGCAAGCGCGGCTGGAGGACGGCGGGGAGGCGGTAGTGGCCCCGAGCGCAGGGTGGCGCCCTTTATAGGAGCCGGAGACTTGACCCCGCCCGCGCGGCAGCCCCGCCCGGGGAGCCCCGCGCCCGCCCGGGGTGTGGGCGGCCGCCCCCTGCGGCTTGCCTTGAGGAGCCTGGTGGGGACGCTGGACTTGGGGAAGCCGAGGAGGAAGGTGGGGACCGGGAGGAGCTTTAGGGGTGGGGTTCGCCTGGAGGGCACTTAGGGAAGGAGGCGTGTTAGAGGCTGAGAGGGGATTGAGGGGGTCTGAAAGCCAAACGTCGGGTACAGGCATGTGTGGGACATGGCTGGGGAGAAAGAAGCTGCCAATGGAAACCTCCTTGCCGCACCCACAGTGAGCCCTGCTGTCATCCACGCGATGCTGGGGGTGAGAGAGCCTTGTCAGAAAGGAAGGGAACTGGCTCCATCTAGCTCTACAGGATGACTCGACCCATTATGTCCTCAGTCAGGGGGCTGGAGGAAGGAGGCTGTGGGCCCCAAAGGAGAAGAGACTCTCTCATAGTCCAGACCTGCGTGCACTCACAGAACATATGAGGAGTTCCAGCCAGAGTTCACGGCCAGTTGTTCCTTGTGCTGAATATGTATCACATGTTGCATGTCCTGATCAGCTCTGTCCACAACTCTGTCCACATGTGACATCTGTCCTGTGTACCAGATTGCACCTTCTAGACATTTCCCATGGCCCTGCACATGTCTGTTGAACATGGCTGGGCTGAGTTTGCCACACACGTGTACCTGCGTGTGTTTTGCACATGGCTCCAGAGGCTGAGCTGCAGTTGTCCTGACATGCCGCATGCCACATGTTTGCCAGGAGGGTGAGTCCTACCTAGCTGTTTTTAACTCTCTCTTCTCCCACTCTGGCTGATCCCAGCCAGGGGAGAGTCTGACCCTTTAAGAGGTTAAAGTGGCTAAACTGTGAGGGTTGTCAGCCCCATCTGAGGTGGGCCATGAGGCAACTTTGCTCATATTGCATTTATTTTTTAATTTTAATTTAATTTTATTATTTTATAAATAAAATCCCAATCAGGCTTTGTAGTACTGTCAACACATGGAGCCTAAAGCAGGGCTCGATCCCACCAACCTTTTTTTTTTTAACGTTTATTTATTTTTGAGAGAGAGACAGAGTGTGAGCAGGGGACAGTCAGAGAGAGAGGGAGACACAGAAGCAGAAGCAGACTCCAGGTCTGAGCTAGCTGTCAGCACATAGCCTAATGTGGGGCTTGAACCCACGAACTGTGAGATCATGCCCTGAGCTGAAGTTGGCCGCTTAACCAACTGAACCGCCCAGACACCCCTTGTCGATCCCACCAACCTTAAGACCATGACTGTGAGGTGCGTGGGGTGGCTCAGTCAGTTGAGCATCTGACTTCAGCTAAGGGCATGATCTCACAGTTTGTGGGTTCGAGCCCTGTGTTGAGCTCTGTGTGACCGCTAGCTCAGAGCCTGGAGCCTGCCTCAGATTCTGTGTCTCCCTCTCTGTCTGTCCCTCCCCTGTTCACGCTCTGTCTCTCAAAAATAATAAAAAATGTAAAAAAACAAAACAAAACATTACCTGAGCCAAACTCAGAAGTCAGATGCTTAACCAACTGAGCCATCCAGGCACCCTCCCAAAAAATTTTTTTTTAATTTTTTTAACGTTTTTTATTTATTTTTGAGAGACAGAGACAGTGCGAGCAGGGGAGGGTCAGAGAGAGAGGGAGACACAGAATCCGAAGCAGGCTCCAGGCTCTGGGCTAGCTGTCAGCACAGAGCCTGATGCGGGGCTCAAACCCACGAACCATAAGATCTCATGACCTGAGCCGAACCCGGACGCTTAACCAACTGACCACCCAGGCGCCCCCCCCCCAAAATATTCTTTAAAAAAATTAGGAAACTGAGAAGTGGTGGCCCGGACTCCACTTCCACAGGACTGAAAGCAAACATGACGGCATTCCAGTCGCTATGGCAGCGTTGCCTGGGGAAACCACATTTTCCAGAGGCACTTAATCCAGGTGGTCTAAGGGCCCTTGGGGACTTATCCCTTGAGGAATGGCTGTCAGAAATGAGGGCTCCAGAGATGACTCATGCCCAGAAAGATGGGATTTAGCAACACACATTGGATAAATTTACACACTCTTGCACATACACACACATTCTCTGAGGCTGGCAGCCACACTCACCTATAAACACTCAGCTCTGTTCACATGCTCATGGGATCCCCTTCACATGGGAGCCTAGCCATGGGCACAAACATGTATGTAACCTACACATGAGGTCTCCCATCGCCCTTTGCCCAGGAAAAAGCACCCTACTCCTCTGGCCCCAACGGGCTGGGAGGCCCTTTGGTGAATCAGGAGGCCATCACCAAGTGCCTACCCATGGCCCTAATGCCAATCTGTGACTAAGACAGAACCCTAGACTCCTGGTGCCAGAGCCCAGACTGTGGAAATGGGGAAACTCCCTCTACCATGCTGCCCTTCTCTCCACCACATGATGCGCTTCTCAGCCCCTCAGTACCTCAGTTGGGGCTCCAAATTCCAAATTCCACTGGACAGGAATTGGCAAAGAGCTCCTCAACACAGAAAGTAGGGAACCCCAGCCCATAGCACCCCATCCTCACTGTGCCCCATCCTAGGGCTACCAGAAGACAAACCTGGCCTGGAAACCAGAGCACAAGAGGAAAACAGGGGGGCTCTGCCACCAGCAAGTACATGCAAGGCCCTGAGATACACATGCATTTGCACTCAGCATACATACATGTTCACATGTGCTTCACCAAATACTCCCACCAAACTCAGTCTTATCTATAACTAGTGTGGACACACATGTTCATACATGTACCTACACATGCACAAGGGGAGGGATTTGGGTCAGAGCAGAGAAAGTATGGTATGGGTAGAGCTTCATGCTTCTTAGTGGGCCTGCCTGGAAGAGAGGGAAGGATACAGTGCCTTCCAAGGGTCCTTTATTTCTGCCACCCCTTATCTGGGACTAAGAGGGGATTTTGTCCAGAATTGCCAGGCTGGCCTGAGTTTGGGGGGAAGAAGCAGGATCTTACTGTCTCTTTTCATTGTAGTCAATGTCAACAGCACCCCCTGGAGCCAAAGACAGAAGGAAGCATGGCTTCAGAGAGAAGTGATTGAGCTTGGTAAGACCGACTCTGAGTCACAGAGCTTACCTATAGCCCTCTGGGCTCACTCCCGTGCTTTGGGAAGGAAAACTAGTGCTAAGTGCAGGCTAGAAGCCAGCCCACCTGGGAGCTCTGGGAGGATGCAGATGAGGAGGCATCACCTCCTCCCAGGGCATCTTGAGCAAGGTCTGTCTCACCTGGGCGGGAGGGCTAAACCCAGGAAGGGGCCTTGACAGCCCATACACCCTGTGGGAGGCTGTGATTCCTTGAGGTCAGAGTTGGGGGAGTGGGTTCCCAGGCAAGGGAAGGGCTAAAGATGCAAGTTCCAGCCTGTTGGACCAGAGGGGCTGGCTGGGGCCCTGTAAACGGAGGTGGTGGCACACCCTTCATTTCCTGCCCCCCAAACTCTTTATGCTTGAATAGGAGCAACATGAAACATCAGAAGACACGTGGGCCTTGCTATTAGCAAGTGGGGTGGAAAAGAGTGTAGACATTAGAACACAAATCATACTACAGTCCCCCCAGTCTCTTCAGACCCCCTAATCTCTTCCAGAGCTTTGGAACAGCGTGGGGGAGGGGCAGACCAAAGCAGACATACAGACATTTTCAAATTTAGAGAGCACTTCCTCCCCTTTGCAAACAACCCCAAAAGTGAGTGTATTTTTCCCCTTTCACAGATGACAAAACTGAGGTTTAGAAAGAAGTCACCTGCTGAGGTCTCAGCCACTAAGCATTGAGCTGGGATTCAAACCTCATGAGGAAAAGGAGGAGAGGTGAAGAAGGGGGGCAGAGAGGCCAGGGAGCCTCAGGTTCAAGGCACAGGAGGAGCAGGGAGCCAGGACACAGGAACCAGCTGAGTCTCTCCACACTACCTGAGTCCTTTTCTAGAATGTGCCCCACTCTTAGGCCAATGCTGGACACTATTCCTGCTCCTAAGCCTCAAGAGTTGGGGGCTGGCTCTGGCCTGGAATTGGGAGTGGAGAGTAGAGATGAATCATCTTATTATGAGCGTCCCCAGACTGGGGGGCGGGAAAGTATCTCCTCCTACTGCGCCAACAGTCACCCCCTGTCTCCAGACAGGATGGCAGAGAGCCCGTGAATACAAACTACCCGCTTGGGCACCTCCAGCCACATGTCCAGCTGGACTCTGAGAAAATTACCTTTAGATCCATACCTGGGGACTTTGGATTCACCTTCTGGTGTCCCTGAGCTGCCCTTAGCACCCTTTGAGGATAGCAGAGTCGCAGAAGAGGCAGAGAGATGGGGCAGAGGCCTAGACTCCTTGCTGAAGAAGGGCCCAGAGTCACAGGGGCTAGGCCAACAGGGCAGAGGCCTCTCGCAGACCAGAATCTCAGCTCCAAGCCTGGCTTGGCCACTGACCAGTCAGGTAACCTAGCGAGCTCTCTTCACCCAGCACTTGAGTCTTAGTTTCTTCATCAGTCCCCTGGAAGTTTCAGATGGAGTCATCCCACCCCCCCAACCCAGGGCCTCTGTAAGAATCAAGCAAGATTGTGGGTGTTTCGGGCTTTAAAAATGTTATTACACAGACAACATAGAAAGAAAGACTCATTCTCCTTAATCAGAGCCACATTTCCTCATATGTGAAATTCATGTGCATCCACATGAGCTCTTGGCTCTGTATGTGCACATATCCATGGAGGTCTGTGTGAACAGGGGGACAACCATAGGGTTCATGCACGCATGTGTGTATCCATTAGTGCCTGTGTGTGCATCTTGTGTCCGAGGGGCTCCATGTGCATATCTGTGTGTGTCCCTGTCTAGGCCTGGCTGTGGGTCTGGGTCCAGTGTTTACAAAAGCCAGAGATAGAAGATGGGGACCTGTTGAAGAGTCTGGGGACTAACTGGCTGCCCCGTGCCAGCCTAGGGAGAGAGGAGTTAGTGACATGGGGCTGACACAGACCAGGCTATCACTGCAAACAGGCCCAGGGTGTCTGGAGAGCTCTACTTCACACCTCAGGGATCAGATCCCTGGAAGTCCCTGGCCTTTCTGTTTTCCTATCTCTCTCTTCACTGGCAGGAAAGCTTCTGGAACCAGGATGATTGCCTCAGAGGATGAGGGGTCAGGACCAGAGATCAAGGAGGAAGAAAAGCTCATGGCCTTCCTGGGGGGCCTGAATTAGGGCCTAGCATTTGCCTGGTCTATGCAGCCAGGAACAGAGCATAAAGCATTTGGGGGACTGAGGCAACCAGGGGGCTTCCTGGAGGAGGAAACATTTGGCTTGGGATTCTGTGGAGAGCCTCCCAGGTGAGAGCGTGCTAGGCCAGGCCTAGGGAGGTGTGGCTGTTTACCTGGTACATGATGAAGCACCTGTAGTGAGGCCAGGGAGGGACACTGGAAGCCAGAGGGCCTTGGGTCCTATACTAAGGGTCTCTATTTTATTGAGGGACCAGAGATATTCAAGCTGTGCTTCTTCAATTCCCAGGGCTCCGGGAAGCTCTCATGGGGACTGTGGCAGCTGGAAATGGGGAGAGGGAAGGCAAGGAGGCAGAGCCCTGGTCCCACCTCCTGTTTCACAGTATTTTAACCATGTTAGATCAGAGATCTAAACAAGATTACAATTGACAAATGTTCCCATTGACAAATGTTCTGCTGCTAAGAACAGGAGCTAATGGGAAACCTGAGGGTTTCAAGCAGGGAAGTGGCATGGTCTCCACTTGCCAATTAATGGAAGGCATTGGAAGGATCCCTCCAGCTGCTAAGTGGAGGATGTGTTTGGAGGGGAGAGGCTGAGACCAGGAGGTCTGGAAGCCACAGATGAGGGAAAGAGGCCAGATGCAATGGCTACAAGGAGGAGAGTTTGAATTGGGGATTTAGGAAGCAGAATGAGCAGAGCAGGTTGTCAAGAAGCTGAAATTGGAAGCGAGCCAAAATGGGTAGACAGGATCTTGAACCTGAGTTGGAGCCCAGGACAACTGCTGAGAAGCCTGGGGTCTGAAGTGGGTGGAATGGGGAACAGGAGGTGGAAGGAGGCTCTCATCCGGCGTTCCAGAAAGGCCACGGGCACGTGTGAACCCCAGTCTCTCCCCTCATCCCAGCCCAGTCTGGGGGCTAATTACAGGGCAGCCACCAGCTGCCTGCCCCAAGGGAGAGGTGTCACAAGGGGAAGGATCTAGGGGAGGGGACAGGCTACAGCAGGAGGTTCTGCAGTCAGACTTCAGGTATGACTTCCTGAGGATCGCTAGACCTGGGATGGGTGGGAACTGGGCTCCTGGGAGACCCCACTGATTTGGAGATGGAGGTGGGGGTGTTGTGGGGTTAGATTAGAGAAAGGCCAAGATGCCATATCTATCACTTTTTTCTTCATATTGAAGTGTATTTGACATATAACTTTGTGTAATTTTATGACATTTATATATTATGATTGCCATTGTAACAGTAGACCTCTATCACAGCATATAATTGTCCCCCCTCCTTTTTTTTTTTTTTTGGTGGTTGGAATAATTAAGTTCTAGTCTCTCAGCAAGTTTGTTGATTATACTGGGCATTAGATCCCTAGGGCTTATCTACTACTCATTGTAAATTTATATGTTCAAACAACATCTGTCCTATCCCCCCCCCCCCATATTATCTACTTCATCCAAATCCCTGGTGGTCAAGTGCAACAGGGGGCTGGATCTCAGGGCCTCCTTATTCCTTAGGTCAGGGGCCAATCTGGGCCTCGTCTGTCCTTAGAAGACCCCAGGCTTATCCTGTGAAGGTTTCCAGACTTGGACAGTAGGGAAGAGCTGGGTCCTGCTCTTGAGGAGCTCCCAGTCAGGGGAACAGAGGTTTCAGGCTCAAGCTAAGGGGGACCAGCGTGTGCACACTCTCAACCCTCCCCTCTCCTTGACTCTGCTTCTATGTCTTGCTGATAACAGCTTCATTCAGCAGCCCTGGAGGTGGCCTAGGACAGGGCAGGGGCCAGGCTTTGCCCTCTCTGCCCCATTGCACAGATACAGAGCTCAGCTCTCCATTCTATTATTCCTCTTCACCCCAGCTCTTGGCTGCAGGAAAGCCCAGGCTCAGCAGCAAGGTCTGGAGCCAGGATGCCTAGATTCTCTGAATCTCTACCCTTAGCTCCCCGTGTGACCCTGGACAAGTTCCTACACCTTTCTGGGCCTCGTGGAACCAGAAAAATTATCCTCCCCATCCTGCTCTCAGAAGTTGAAGTGGGAAAGGGAAATGAGTCTCTCTCTGGGTTTGGAACACCCTGGTCTCCATTAGTGCCCTGGGCAGGGTAAGAGTCCTGTTCCCCCACACACACCCTCCCCCTCTCTATGCAGCAGAGGGATGGGCAGGCAGGCTGACCTATTCCTGAGTAGGGTAGGGGTGACTCACGTGCCCCAGGCTTCCCCTCCCCTTAATCGCTGGATTAATCTATGACTCACAAAGCAAGTACCGGATGTTGGAGGGGTTATATGTCTGTTTGTTTACTGGGGAGGGGGCACTTGGACTAGCCCAAATCCAAGCAGCCCTCAGGACTTCATTGAATATAACCTGCTGCAAGGACCTATAGGCTTTGGGGTCTTGCTCTTTTTCTCCAAAGGTGCAGGGCATAAGAAAATAGGGTCTTCAGCTGAAAGGATTCCAGTTTAGAGGAGATAGTGATGCCACAGTCAGAAGAGAGGACACTTTGAGAATTCACTAAATGTCACCACACAGAGAGACTTAGAAAGTCTGACAGAACTGGGGAAACCAAAGCCCCAAGAAAGTTTTGTTTAAAGCCACTTAGAGCCACAGAAAAAAATCCAGAGTTTTGGCCTCTGTTAGTTTTTGTTTGTTTGTTTTTGAGAGAGAGAGCATGCATACAAGAGCCAGAGAGGGGTAATGAGACAGGAAGATGCAGAATCCGAAGCAGGCTCCAGGTTCCGAGCTATCAGCACAGAGCCCAATACGAGGATACGAGGCTTGAGCTCCCGAACTGTGAGATCATGACCTGAGCCAAAGCCAGATGCCCAACAAACTGAGCCACCCAGGCACTTCTCCAGAGTTTTTGCCTCTTTATGAGAGCTCTGTCTCCTGACCTACTCTTAAAAAAAAAAGAGTTCCCCTTTTATAGCAACTCAGAGCTGGAGGCAAAAATCTGCACACATACTAGTGAAAACAGACAATGTCCACCCCCCCAACACACAGGCAAATCACTCCATACATCAAACACAGCCTCCTACCCCATCGTGTCTACCTGCAAAGTTAAATGCAGAAGCCCAGAGGCAGACACACCCATGGAGATGTGTAACCCATGTCCTGCACAGCCTTCCTCACACAGGAGTTCCTTCTAGTCTCCTCCCCTTCCTTTCCAGTGAAGTTCCAGCTCCTCATGCCACCCCCATCCTCAAGGTCATCTTAGACCACCTAAGACCATCTAAGACCACCAGCGTCTTCACCTGCTTCCTGGAGAAGATCCAAAGAAACAGGTTGAAGCTGCAGTGTGAGGGGTTGAGATGGAGCCTGGCTTCC
This sequence comes from Suricata suricatta, assembly GCF_006229205.1. Taxonomy (NCBI): domain Eukaryota; kingdom Metazoa; phylum Chordata; class Mammalia; order Carnivora; family Herpestidae; genus Suricata; species Suricata suricatta. Next base: position 37,373,278 of record NC_043712.1, on the reverse strand, counting down.
TGCTTTCTCCACAGGGCTGAGTAGGGAGTGCGGAAAGGATGGTGCAGCTCCTCGGGTTTGAGTTCTCTGCCCTCTCCCCTCGTCTCATTGTGCCCCTGACAAGGCCATTACCATGCCCATTTTACAGGTGGGAAGGCCGAGCCCAGTAAGGGAAGTGATTTGCCCAGGGAAACATGGGGGGGTAGCAGGGCCAGGGCTCACTGAGTGGGGACTGGTGTCTGCACCTCTTGGAGCCACTTGCTGCAGTTTTACATGGGGGCAGATACTGTTCCCTCCTTCACCGGGATAATCTAGAACTAGGTTTGTGAAAAGGCCAGAAGCTACAGGACTGAAGCTGACCGATGGATGGAAACAGGATGGTTTGAAACAGGCCAGCACCACCCCCTCCCCAGAGCCTACAGAGGGGCTGTGGAGAAAATAAGTGAGGAGGAACCAGGGAACACCACAGACCCAGGGTCCATGAGGGCTAGAACTGCCATTTCTTTCCCTGAACACGCTTGTGCCTGGAGCTCATGATCAAGCACAGCCCACACAGCAGACAATGTCATGCCAATGCCTAATCTCATGACAGTGACAGGCAGGGACTGCTATAGGTTCACAAAGAGTAACAGAATTGGGACAAAACTGAAGACCAGGGTTTCCATATGTGGCTTATCATCTTGAGGATGAAGCATGATAGCCAGGCATCAATCCCTCCACAAACAGACCCATGTCTGCTGCTGAACCTTTCAGAAAATGAGAACTAAATGTGCATACTTCACAGGGCTGGTATTATTGCATGATCACATTCCTGGACATAAGATACATAAAATAACGGAGTGGCCAGCACTTACCAGGCACTCAAACTGTCAGCTGCATCTTAACTCGAAGGGTGCAACTCACTGTCACCACCCCACCCATTCTAGGCAGAGATTAGAAATGATTCCCTTTTCCTTGAAGCCTTCTGGTGGGCCTGCTGGCTCTCTGTCAGCCTGGCCTGGGGGACCCTTCTGCACACACCTCTTTGAGCACTGTCTTAGGTACCACGAAAGTGCCGAGAAATCTGTTCAAACATGTTACCTGCCCCCAGAGAGCTTACGTATAGGAGACGAGGTTAAAACTATGTGAAAACAGCAGAAAAGCCAGGAACATGGGGAAATTAAGTGATTAATTTTAAATCAGACTTTAAAACAACAGAAGAGTTCACGCCCTGTATGCAACTACGAAGTAAACTAACAGGCAGTAATTGCTCTCATGTTTCAGACGAGAGAAAGAGCACCTCAGGCTGGGGGCGAGGGAAGGGTTGGAGGAGGAAGCACAATTTGAGCTGAGTCTGGAAAAACAGCCAGGATTAGGGGAGATGGAGAAGGGAGAGGCTGCTGCAATGGGGTGTGGACCGGGCTGAAAGGAGGCAGCACCGCCCCCCCACTCTGGCACTGAGAGCTCCTGGAGAGTAGGACTTGCAGCTTGTTCCGCCTGCACCTCCTACTTCAGGGATGCAGCGGGGCCGGGGGCTCAGACACTGAGTGGCCAGGGCAACACAGTGCTTTCTATAACTCCCCCGGATTAGGAGACCACGCATCCCCCTTGCCCCTTTACCCACCCAGGCCCTTCTGTCCTCTGTGCTTTCCCATGGAGCACCCTGGGAAGCAACAGCACCCACATGGGAGAGCACGGTGTCCCTCAAATGGGCTCTATTCATACATACAGAGGCCCCTGCCCACTGCTCAGTGCTGATATTCTGTGACCCTCATGAAGTGCCACACCTTCTCTGGGCCCCATTTAAAAGCCTGACACTGCCCTGAGGGGCATACTAAGGTCTAGGCACACATCCTAGCAATAGAAGGGGAGAGAGCCTCAGCCTTGGGCACATGTCCTCCTCTCCATACTTCTGGAAACATCCTAAAAGAAAAGAAAAGGGAAAAAAAAAGCCCAGACCAAGGCTGACAGGTGGATGAATCTCCTGGATTCATTCAATTCACTGAACTGGCTTGCCTTCCTCTTCTGAGAGTTCAGACAGGCCGTGGGGACTCCGTAGGACACCAGGCCCTTGCCCTGATGCCGAGGCATTGGACAGAAAATTGGGGCAGGGCTTTTCTCAGGGAACATCTCTGTGCGTTCAGGCCAGCAGGCACTCCACGGAGGACCCGTATGCGACGAGGGCGGAGGTCATGCCATTGGCCTCTTGCTCTAGAGGTCTGCAGTTCTGCTGCACACCTTCAGCTTGTGCCTGTGGCTGGCGGTCACACAGTCCACCTCTCACTTCGGGCCTCCACGGACTGGACCAGGCCTTCACCCAGGATGGCAAAGTCCTCCAGGATCGCTTCTACATTGGGCACCATCACCAGCTCTCCACCTTGAGACACCACCATGTGCCCCTTTGTGTTGGATGCCTAGGGGAACCAGAGAAATATGGACTGAAGTGTCACAGAGAGACACCCAGAGACACCAAGCCGGGGTGGGGGCGGGAGCACCCGCAATAGTAGAGGACACACAAGACACATCCTTCACACCTGACCCACTCAGTCAGGCAGCGTGCCACATACAGACATGCATGCCCACATGGGACCACATGTACACACTCAGGAACACACACTTATCGTCAGCCAGCACACCTTGAAGGGCTGGGGCTGGAAGCTGGTGGGCTTCCAGAGGACACCGATCACGTCTCCACCATGCTGGTCATAGAAGAAAAGGGCCAGGTCCCCAAAGGCCTCCTAGGAAAGGGCAGGACATAGATAACATTACACATAGACACCTGAGGGTCACCTCCGTGGTGACTTCACCTGGAAGCCCCCTCCCCAGATTTAGTCAGCCCTTTAGGACCTACCCTGAGCTGCGCCAGATAAAGCTGAGGAGGATCATAGCCCAGAACAGGCATCAGGGACGAGGGTCCTGGCTTACTGAGCAGGCCACGGCAGAAAGAGGCAGCAGGTGAGTCCACGGCCTGGCGGTGACGGGGGATGTGGCGGGGAGACAGGCGGATCAGCACGTCATACATATCCAAGGGTGGCCGGAACACTGTCTGAGAGAGGGCAGTGCCCACTGAGAGTTGGGAACTGAACCACAAAGCCTTCCCCATGCCCACCTTGGTGCCCTCCTTCCCTTTTGTCTGACCCCCCATTAGGGGCCCAAGTGGCTTATCTGAAAGTGGGAACACCAGGCCCACCTGGTGTCAGCTTAGATCTTTCAGAACAGGCTAGATAAGTGAGGCCTGGATAGAGTCAGGGCCCTGGTCCTCCTGCTGTTTCCACCACCACCAGGCACTGCGGGCAGCGTCAATGCCTTCTATGGATTCAGTCTTGCCAAAAAGGAGACTGAGCATCCCTTGAAAGCCCCTCTAGCTCCAGACTCCCAATGTTCAAGGGCAGAATCCCTAGAACTCGAGTCACTTTTGGTCAGCGGCTTACCCTGATGTCCCCAGGCCCCCGGGGATCCATTAGCTGCTTCTCTAGGACAGGCAAGGCCTCAGCTGCCAGGACCACGAGCTGCTGTAGGATCTGAGGGGGTACACACAATCAAATAGATCAAACCTGACTGTGGGTCTTTCTTAGCTCATGCTGGGCCTGCTTTCTCCTTGAGAGAGAAGCCCACAAATTTGGAGGGAAGTATGGGATTGAACCTGGGGTGATGGTCCATCCTGTGTCCATACAGAGTTTTTACGATCCTGGGGGGTAAGGATGACCATGACCGGGAGTTGTGTCCGAGTTGCCAGGAAGCCACTGCGGATCTCCACCTGCTCTTCCACTGTGAACAAGACGGGTCCTGGGTCAGCTGCCCCTTTCCCCAGCTCTACTACCCTAGGTCTTCCTACTGTACACCCAGCAGCTGCCCATCACAGGGATTTTTCCAGTGCCCCTCCCCCAAGAGACAAAGGCAATGAAAAGGACACCATGTTTGCCTCAGTTGGGTGGGGCGTTAAACTCCCAGCCTCAGCCCAGAGGCAGAATTTTCCACTGCCTGGCACCCCATTCTAGTTTCCGGGCCAGTACAAGCTGAGGCCTGCCCCTGACCCCCTATGCTCCACACACCTGGGGAATTAGGAAGCTGACACCCTCCTCTCTGCTTGGACCAGGAGCTCCTCATGTTACAACTGGAAATCATCACCCCCATTCACCAAGAGGTCTGGACATCTAGTCTAACCTGGGCCCTTCCCTGATCCCCACAAGACTTCTCACCTGGTGTTCAGCGGCCCCCTTCTACTCTCCTCTCCCCTTCACAGCCACCACCAGGTAGCTTGTTTACCACCCCTAGTCCATTCTGTTTCTGAGCATCATAGGAGCAAACCATAGCTCTATAGCCTTAGAGCTCCCTAAAGCCTTGACCGGGCCTCTTCCTCCTAGTAATTCCCCACCCCAAGGGAGGTCAGGGTCAGGCACAGATACCAGGGAAAGGGGAAGCCACAGAAAAAACCCCACCTAATAGACTGACACAGAATACCCTCGTGTGACCTATGGCTCTGCAATCCACAAAGGCCTGTTCTTGCGGGAGTCTGACCTCAGTCCTACCACTTACCAGTGAGCTCACTGTTGAGGTTGACAATAAGCGGGTTGTTCTTCCAATCAAAGGTTGATATCAACAAAAGGAACCGAAGGAAACCCACCTGGGGGGAGCTGAGAAGAAGGAGTGAGCAGGGCCCAACCACACATCCCAGGGCTTCCCCACGATCTAGACAGTCTAGACCCTTCGGCATGGATGGGGGTGGGGGGCGCCTTAGAACGTCTTCTGTCAGTTTTTTCAGCTACCCCCTCCTATTTAGACTGAAGGTACAGCCGAAGAGATGACAGCTGTCCCCAAGGGGAACTTTCTGGCTAGGGAAAAGATAGAGAGAATCACCTTGGAGGGGTGAAGGGCTCAGGGTGCAGGAAAAGAGCAGCAACCACCAGGTCCAGGCTCTCATCGGTGAGCCCCTCATCTAGAAGCTGGGCGCGCACCCACCGCTTGGCCAGCCGTGCCACACCTGAGAAGGCTGGGTGCTGCTGCTGGAGTCTGCGGTGGGAAGAGGGTAGTGGCAATCAGACTCAGGCACTCAGGGCCCAAGGAAAGCATTTCTACTCCACCACCACTATTTATTAACCTTCACCCAAAGTTGCCCTCTGTACAGAATCTCACATTCCCCTAGCTAATGCCCCAACAGATTGGTCCTATAAAATTCCCATTTCAGGGGTACCGGGGTGGTGCAGTTCGTTAAGCGCCCGGATCTTGATTTCGGCTCAGATCATGATCTCATGGTTCTGTGAGACTGAGCCCCCCATCAGGTTCTGTGCTGGCAGCATGGAGCCTGCTTAAGATTCTCTCTCCCTTCCTCTCTCTCAAAATAAATACATAAACCATGGTATAAATTTACACCAGCTGGTCTCCCAGAGAGACAGGTGGCCCGGAGAGCAGTAGAGGCAGGCAAGGATCTACAGACAGAAGAACCTGTGCAGGTGGCCATACCCATGCAAGGCGCTGGTGAGCAGGGGCAACTGCCTCGTGTCCCGCTCAAGGCGGAGGGAGGCAGGTGTGTCCCTCAATGAGATCATCCCCTCAGGGCTCCGCATTTCCCTCAGGATCTGGGGCTCCCGTTGATAGGCCACACGGATCCGGAACACAAACCCATCCTGTTCAAAGAGGGTATGGGATGGGAGACACGTGTCAGCATGGGGCACCCTAACATCCTGTCCCCTCCCTCTCTGGGGAATCTCTACCCTACACCAGCCTAACCTTGAGGACGTCAGTGTGCATGGCGGTGGCACGACACTGCAGCCCGTGCTGTTGTGTCAGCAGTTCCGCCAGGCGCAGCTGGAAGGCAGCTCGGACCCGGCGTATGGCTTCAGCATCCTGTGGCCACTGACCACTGCCTTCCAGGTGACATACCACTAGGAAGAAAGGTAAGAGGTTCCAAGACTGCAGCATGGAGGGGCCCTGGGTGACTCAGTCGGTTAAGTGTCCAACTTCAGCTCAGGTTATGATCTCGCTGTTCAGGGGTTCGAGCCCTACATCAGGCTCTGTGCTGACAGCTCAGAGTCTGGAGCCTGCTTCAGATTCTATGTCTCCCTCTCTCTCTGCCCCTCCCCTACTCGTCTCAAAAATAAATAAACATTAAAAAAAAAAAAGACTGCACCATGAAGCGGGTATGGTTCCTCTCATCCCCTCCCAAGAGGATCCTCACCAGTCATGGGCTCCACATAAGCTGGACAGGGCTTGTCGGGCCGGGGCAACAGTGAGGCCCGCTCTCTCGAGTGCTCATGGAAGGAGTAGGCTGGTCGGACTGGGGTTGGCGGGAACACCTATGGAAGAAGCAGGGCTGAGGTAGGGGCCCAGGACTGAGAAAGTGAACAGTCAGGAGTTGGAAAGGAGAATGCTGGGGGAGTGGCACAGAGACAAGGAATCACTAAGCAGAAAAGGCTTCCTGACCCCCTTCCACCTCACCTCAGTGTAGCGCAGCACTGGGTGAGCTCCCTGCACAGCAGACACAGTCAGCGGGAGACCTTCCAGCCCCCACAGGAGGCGGCTGAGGTCATCGTAGCAACGCACTGCTGCCGCCAGGGCCTCCTCACCTGTGCTGGAGGTCTGAGAGGAAGAACACAGTCAGGAGGCCAGGACCGTACAGAACCCCACCACCACCCAGGATTTTGCCACAGCTCAGGCTGCTGCAGAGCTAGCACCCCCTCTGCTGGACATTATCAGAAATGCAGCCTGGCTGAGGTGTGATCTCCACCACCTTCCTACTCCAGCCACACAAGCTACTCTGCAACCCTAGCCTTAACCATTAGCCCTGACCCATGACCCTTACCTCTTTCGGGCTTTGGATCAATGCGTCCAGAAGGCCCCCCACATAGTGGACACAGGTATCTGGAATGTCAGCATGGCTGGGAAAGGAGCACAGACTCAGTGTGGGCACCGAGGAATATGGAGTAAGCTGCTGGACATTCACTGCTGGGCCCGAAGCCTGGGCCAAACCCTCCTAAAAGGCTCCCTAACCCACCAGTGCTTCCCAGCATCCAGATGCTAACACTCACAGTGCCAAGAGATGGGTGACCACCTGGTGGGGAATAAGGCGCTTCTGGGCCATAGAAGCTGCCTCCCAGACCACAGCTTCCCGAATGGCTCCATCCTGGAAACGCCGAAGCTCTGAGCGAGATCCCCAGAACTGGCGGAATTCAGCAGCCTGAGGAAAAGGCAATGGGTGGTGGGAGAAATTAAAATGATGGACTCTATCAGAAATCCCTGACAGGACTCAATGCTTCCCAAGACAGAGTCAAATCACACCCCAGACCCCAGAGTTCCTCACCTCGGGCTGGTTGGCTTCAGGACCCAACTCAAGGACACTGGTCAGCCCCTCAGGCCGGAGGAGCAATCCCAGGGTCAGGGTCCCAGAGTCTCTGTGCTTCGGTGGATCCTGGCTGATGTCCCACTAGAAAGTGTAAAAAGGCTGAGCTCAAGCCAAGAATGCCCCAGCTTGACCTGGAAACCTAGTTTCCAACTAGGTAGAAAGATCTAGCTAGAAGGATGGTGTGTCTTTTGTATCCCCTGGGACCCTGGATCTAGTCCTCCTTAAACCCACAAACTCCCTACCCTACAGCACCTCACCTCTAAGACTGGGGGCCGAGTGTGGGCCAGCAGGTGAAGGCGGGACCCCAGACCCTGCTCCAGGAGGGTGGTTAGTGAGCCCAAAGCAGCTGAAACATAGTCCCCACCAAGATCCTGCAGCTCTGGCCACAGCTTTAGCCGGTGACATGCTGCCTGTAGGCGACTCAGTGGATGGAGACTAGAGGGACAAAGAGACAGAATGAGCTACTCCTGACCCCAAGTACCACCCCCTCCCCTAAACCAGGAAGATCTGAGCACCTCTGCCCCACCACTGTAGCTCCTGGGAGAAAGGACCCACTGACATAGCTTGTCAGCCCGAAACTTACTGTAAGACGTGGTCAAAAGCCCGGATCATGGGCTTGGGAGTCATCAGCAAAAACTGGAATCCATCATCAGCTCTGCTGTCCAGCAAGGCCATAGACAGCCGTGCCTCATGCTGTACCTGGGGCCACAGGGTAAGCAGGGAACTCACATGTATGTGAGTTTCTTACCACTATACCCTTCCCTTCAGTGACCTGAGGGCTCAGACCCAGAGACATGCCTGACCTAAGCTCTTTGGAGAGGAGTTTCTGGGGTTCTGGGAGTGGTAGAAAGGACAGAGTCTGGACTGGGACACCTGGGGAATCCAGGAGTGGGGGACCATTGGTACCTGGTGGTAAGTAGAGGCAGTGACATCAGCACAGAGGTTGAGATAGCCTGAGGAATCCAGGAAGACAACGGAGAAGGCCTGGTGGAAGTCAGCCAGGGCCGGCTTGAAGGCATAGAAAGAAGCTAGTCAGGGTTGGGGCCTTACCTTCAGGCCTCCTTGCCCAGCCCGAGCCCTGCCCTACTCACCAAGGAGGGATCCGAGCTGAGACATAAGCTGATCCCATTGACTGTCAAATCTGTGGTGGCTGAAGTGAGCCAGAGAAGAGGGGAGTGTCAGAAGGGATCCTCACTCCTGGGGACCCAGCCCTAATGACACTCCCCTTCCCTCCCGAATTCAGTCTGCCCTTCTGTCTGATGGTAAGAAACTGAATGACCCTTGATAGGATGAGAGGATTCACAGGATGAGTAGAACCCTTGGCCTTTCTGAGTCTAGCCACCTTACCCAGAAACTGCAAGCCGCTTCTCAGGACCTGGTAGCCACTCATGGTGGTGTGAATCTTGCGTGTGGACACAAGGAAGGCAACCAGCATGGAGACAAGGAACCCACTGAACCCTCCCAGGCCCTGAAAAAGAGATGGAGACACAGAGGCCCAAGCTCACAGCCAGCCCACCACTCAGTGAGGCAGGGAAGCTGGGCCACTCCCAACTCACCTTATCCAGTTCCCGCTGCCGCAGCCAGACCTTCAGAAGTGCCACACCATCCTTCAGCCCTGAGGCCGAGCCCAGCACAGTTGACAGCAGCTGCACATGGGACTCGAGGGTCATGTCCTGCAGAACCCACGTGTTATAGTGGGGGGTGGGAGGCTCTGGGCTACCTGTGGGAGAGGGGAAGTCATGAGACATGAAAAGAGAAAGCCCCACAACATCCTTCCCTTCGGCTCCACCTTGACACGGGTGCCTGCTCACCATCCCCTGGGGGACTCTGCCCCCGGTACCAGGCAGAGCGAACATTGTTCTTAGATGGCAGCAGGCGGCACGGGCGGAAGAAGTCAGGTGGAGGGCATGGATGCAGACGTACAGTGACCAGGCGCTCATTCTTCCCTGGGGGAGACAGGGAGTGCTGAGATCCTTCCAGGTGGGCCTCTGTGCCACCCTCCTCCTACCTGAGGGTGCCATGCCCTCCCACCTCAGAATCTGAGGTCCTTGTACCTTCCCCCTCAAACTGGAGGCCCAAGCCTCTCACCTTGGTACTGAGACCCCACGCCTCCCCCCACTGGATTTGTCACCCCATAGTGTGCCTTCCTTCAGCCCACTGTGCTTCCCACCATGTGGCCGAAGTAGCAGCGAAGGTTTCAAGTGGCAGCCATTGGTGTAGGAGAAGTGAACACTGCCAAAGAGGGGGTCTTGGCCCAGGTGATGAGCTAGGTGGGCCAGGTAGAGAGCACGCTTGCGGAAGTAGCGCTGGTTCAATCCGTCCTTGTCCTGTAGGATCTCCTGCAGAGGGTCAGAAGAGAGATGCTTTTTGTTAGTCGGCTTGAGGGCCAAGATGAAGCCAAGGTGAGTCACAGTTTAGAAACCTCAGGAATTTCTGCTGACCAGAGTTCCTAATCAGGGCTAGCAACACATCTAGTTCTCAGATGATGAAGGCAAAGTTCCAAAGGGCAGCAACTGGCCCCAGGGCACATTAAAGCTGCCCTCAAGAAGATACCAGTGGTCTACTCTTTTGATTTTGAGTTCAGATTTCAATCCCCTGGCAGGTGGGAAAGAAAGAGGGACCCAGGAATTTAATGTGGTGAAGTAGCAGGCCTCTCCATTCCCCAAACTCTGGACCTCACCCTGGGCATGGTCACTGCCATGTCCACATTGATGTCCGGCCGGACGCAGGTTCCCAGAAGATAGCTGCCCACAACAGTGACCTGGGCTGGAGGTAGGAAGCAGAAAGAACCCTTCACGGTATAGGGCACTTGGTGGAGGGGTACTCGAACCCCAGCAGGGAGCCAGGTCTGGTCAGTCAGCTGTGGGGACAGAGAGAGTGATACATATTAATTTGATTGCCTCCCTGACATGTCCCCTGAGTGTATAGTACATATCTCAAATTAAACATAACATATTTGAGGGGCACCTGGGTGGCTTGGTCAGTTAAGCATCTGACTTTGACTCAGGTGATGATCACAAGGTTCATAAGTTCGAGCCCCACATCGGGCTCTATGCTGACAGCTTAGAGCCTGGAGCCTGCTTTGAATTGTGTCTCCTCTCTCTGCCCCTCTCCCACTTGCACACAAACTCTTTCGCTCTCTCTCAAAAATAAACATTAAAAATTTTTTTTTTAATTTTATTGGTTTTAATTTAAAATTTAGTTAGTGAAAATACAGTGCAATATTGATTTCAGGGGAATTCAGTGATTCATCACTTACAACACTCAGTGCGCATCACAGGTGCCCTCCTTAATACCTATCACCCATCTGGCCCATCCCCCCAGCCACATCCCTCCATCAACCCTCAGCTTGTTCTCTATTATCAAGTATCTCTTGTGATTTGTTTCCTCATCTTCCCTTCCCTCTCTCATTCTCATATGTTCACGTGTTTTCTTTCTTTTCAAAAACAATTTTTTTTAACATTTTATTTATCTTTGAAAGACAGAGACAGAGCACGAGCAAGGGAGAAGCAGAAAGAGAGGGAGACACAGAATCCAAAGCAAGCTCCAGGCTCTGAGCCATCTGCAGAGAGTCTGACATGAGTCTCAAACTCACGAACCTGAGCTGAAGTTGGACGCTTATCCACCCAGGCACCCAACACCTGTTTTATTTCTTAAATTCCACATATGAGTGAAATCATATGGTATTTATCTTCCTCTGACTTATTTGGTTTAGCATACACATTCTAACTTGATCCATGTTGTTGCAAATGGCAAGGTTTCATTCTTTTTGAGAGCTGAGTGATATCTCGTTGTATATATATATATATATATATATATATATATATATATATATATACACCACATCTTCTTTACCCATTCACCACTCAGTGGACATTTGGGCTCTCTCCATAGTTTGACTATTGCTAATATTGCTACTATAAACATTGGGGTGCACGTACCCCTTCGAATCTGTATTTTTTATCCTTTGGGTAAACACCTAACAGTGCAATTGCTGGATGGGAGGGTAGCTCTGTTTTTAGTTTTGTGAAGAACATCCACACTGTTCTCCAGAGCAGCTACACCAGTTTGCATCCCCACCAACAGTGCAAGAGGATTCCCTTTCTCCACATCTTCACCATCACCTGTTGTTTTCTTGTGTTATTAATTTTAGCCATTCTGACAGGTGTGAGGTGGTATCTCATCATGGTTTTGATTTATATTTCCCTGACAATGAGTGATGTTGAGCCTCCTTTCATATATCTGTTAGCCATGTGGATACCTTCTTTGGGAAAGTATCTATTTATGTCTTAACTGCCCATTTCTTAACTGGGTTATTTGGGTTTTGGGTGTTGAATTTGATTAAGTTCTTTATAGATTTTGGATACTAACCCTCTTTCCATATGTCATTTGCAAATATCTCCTTCCATTTTGCAGGCTGCTATTTAGTTTTGTTGATTTTTTTTTTTTTTAGAGAGAGAGTGTATGTGTGTGAGTAGGGAAGAGGGGCAAAAAGAGAGAGAGAATCCCAAGCAGGCTCCATGCTCAACACAGAGCCTGACACAGGGCTTGATCCCACCACCCTAGGATCATGACCTGAGCTGAAATCAAGAGTTGGACACTTAACTGACGGATCTATCCAGGTGCCCCGAGTGAACTTTTTAAAAATGAAGCTAGATCACATCACTGCTCTACCAAAAAAAGTCCCATCAGTCATTCCTCTTTTCATCTAGAGCCAGAGCCAAAGTACTTGTTTTGGTGAACAAGGCCCTGTGTGAAATTGCTCCTTCCTCCATTGCCTTTATGAACTCATCTCCTTCTGTTTTCTCCTCATTTAATCCAAGGAACATACCAGACTTACTCCTGCCGTTGAGCCTTTATGTTGACTATTCTTCCCTTAGATATCTGTATGGCTGACTCACTTCCTCCGAATCTTCACACTGTCACTTCAGTGAGGCCTACCCCAACTACCCTATTTACAGCTGCAAACCACTCCCACCTCATATTCCCACAATCCCCTTACCTTGCTCTGCTTGCTCCTTTTTCCATAGTGCTTACTGTTTTCTAATATTGCCACACAGTTTACTTGTCATGTTTATTATCTACTTACTATCTATAAGCCCAACATTAGAAAGTAGGCTGTTTTCATCACTGATGTCTCCTAAGAACACAACTACTACAAGGAACATAAGTGTTTGCTGAATGAATGAACACATGGTTGACTGCACTTCCAGCTGAGCCTCCTGGCAGTGAAAATGAGCTCCCTACCCCCCACCCCCTCTGCAGAAGAGCAAGGCCTTGTTTTAGAGGTCTACACTGAGGACCTCTCCTGGACTTCCCAGTTCCTCACTCTATTTGCCTCACCTCTGTCTTAGGAGTTGAGGGCACCTTTAGGACTCGCTGGTGGACCTCCCGTAAAAAAGCATCAATCCGCGCCTTCTTTTTCTCTGGCAGCCTCACTTCCTTTAGTAGCTCCTCTACCTGTAAGAAGAGATAGGGGAGAGTCCTTCAGCCTCAGGGTTCCAAGCCCAACCCTCTAACCCAAGCCCCAGCCACCCAATAGTACCTGCAAACGAAGTAAGCTGGAATGGAACAGACTCTCAGTCTCCCGAAGGCGATTTAGCTCCTCATTGGTAGGTTCCTTGTACAGTTCTGCCTGGCTAAGCTTCACCGGCTGCAGGAGACCATCCACTGGAGATCCAGCCAAGGTACACTTCTTAGAGGACTCCTTCTTTCCTTCCTTGCATGTGTCTTCCAGAGCTAGTTCCATCACCTGTGGCCAATGAGAAGAGAAGCCAGTGTGAAGTCAAGAGTGTGTAGCATCTACTGCCTAAAATGCCACCATGATAGGACATGGGTAAATGTTTGACAGGCTTCTGTTTGCTCTTTTGAATAAAAGTCAAACTGCAAAACCCAAGATTATCATTACTTAGAAGAACATTACTGAGCTCTAGTCTTTTCTTTTTTTTAATGTTTTTTATTTATTTTTGAGAGAAAGAGACAGCGTGATCATGGGAGGGTCAGAGAGAGAGGGAGATACAGAATCTGAAGCAGGCTCCAGGCTCTGAGCTAGCTGTCAGTACAGAGCCTGACGTGGGGCTTGAACCCACGAATCGTGAGATCATGACCTGAGCTGAAGTCGGTCGCTTAACCAACTGAGCCACCTGGGCGCCCCATGAGCTAAAACCCTCGAGTTGAAGGCTTCCTGTCTATTTGACAGCACAAGCATGGAGCTTGGCTTGGAGTTGGTAGGGGTAATAGTTGACTGAGCCCTGACCTAAGCAATGCCTGAGCTCCTTGTATTTCCAGGTACCATGCATAAGGAATCCTCCTCTTCTGCTGGGTTTGTCCTGGTAATTTACAGATGCCATTTCCACTCTTGCTCTTTCCAAATTCTGCCAGGCTCTACCCTCGCCAGCAATCCTGGACTATAGATTATATCAGTATACATTAAGTGGTCAGTATTGGAAAGAGCTAGAACTTACTGGCTCTGGAAAGTATACTCTGTAAGTCATCCAATCCTCAGTAACGCCAGAAGAAAATGTACACTTGAAGGAAGTCAAGGTTCCACAGGTAGTATGCCTATTCTGTCAGCAGGCTGCACACCCTGCACACCCGGGTCTGCAGGATCCTAAACCTTCTCCCCTGCAGCTGTAGGCACCCCCTCTACTCCACGGTCCTAAACCCAGGAGAGCCTTACTAGAGGGCTCCAGAAGGACCACCATGTCCCCCTACGTTACAGCGGTGAGCACAGAACTAGGCACTAGAGGTCAGATTTCATCCAATGACAAGAAAAAGAACCTGGTCGGGAAAATGACTGACGTCGCAGAGCTCTCGAAGGAGTGAGCTCAGTAAGCTTTATTGCTTCTATCCAAATAGCGTCAGGTTCCATCCCCCGGGCCTGTCTCGGTTCCCCAGACTGGGGACATGGAGGACTAAAGATCCTCCAGAAGGGACCGCCACCGGCGGGGACTGCTCGTCGGCGAGCTGTCAGGCTCTGCCACCTCTGGCATGTAGAACATTCCTTCCTCCCAGACGGTTCACCCACCTCCGACTCCCCAGCTGCTCCCCGATGTTGCACTCCCGCAGGGGCCGGCCCCATCACTCCAAGTCCAGGTCTTGCTCAGGCACTTCGGATTCAAAGCCCACGTGCTCGGCACAACTTCCCACCTTGGCCGAATTGCTGAACCCCCGCCACAGAATTGCTGAACCCCCTCTAAAGAATTACGGAAGCCTCACAAAAGAACTGCGGAAGGCTTGCGGCAAACTCACGGCACCCAAAGGGAAACTTCCAGGACCCAGCAGTAAACTTCCCGCACCGCGTGGGGACTACCCTCGTGCCGCAGGACACCGCCCACCTCCAGAGCCATTGGGTGAGTGCCCGATCAGTGCCTAGCGATTGGTATCTGTCACTCTCCAGGACCGCCCAACATGGGGGAGGGGCCAAACAGGGATCTCCGATTTACGGTCACTTTGCGACGCCAGACCGGAAGCCTGCTTAGCGGTCGTTTGCTTTTCCTTACTTCCGCCGCTTGCGTCGTAAGGGGAAAGGCGGAGCTAGTTTGGGATTGTTTATTTATACCAGTGATTTCTAGCTTTTTATTCATACACCACATTATTTCAGTTATGTCCGTTTTGTCAGTTCCACCTCCAAAATATATCTTCAATTCGTTCATCCTTCACTGTCTTTAGTGCCAAGTTTAGTCTAAGTCACATCATCTCGTGCCTAGATTATAAAACCTTTCTGCAGTTCATTAAATTTTCCAAATCTACCAAAACATTGTAATACTAATATAATGAACTTTCATATATCCTTCACCTACCACCCATCGTAACTTAGTGATAATGCTTTGTCTAACTTGTCTTTATGTATTTACATACTATTTTGCAGACCCACTTAAGAATTAGTTGTGCACTTCCCTGAATACTTTGGCATTGATCTATGGAGAGCAAGGACTAATCCATAATCCAATTATAAAATTCCGGAAATTTAACCTCTATCAGTACTATTAAAATTTGGCTCATTATTCCAATAATACTCTTTACATAGTAGCATTTTATTTCCTGATGTAAGAGCATGCATCAGTTTGATTGTCATGTTTCTTTCCTCTCTCAATCTGAAATATTTGCTGAGCTCCCTGTTTTATTGGTCTTTTATGACAACATTTTTGAACAGTATAGGAAGTTTCATTCAAAAGCTTTTAAATTTTTTTGAGTACTATATATGCATATGTATGTATGTGTATGTATGTAATTGTAGATATATATACAATACACATATACAAAAATTACATATATACACATATGCATATAGTATTACATACATGCATTATATAATCATAATATATCATTGTACATACATATGATTATGTATATATAGAAGAATTACATAAGGTAATTCTTTCTAATTACATAAGGTTTGAATATATATAAACCAAACATACCTATGTAACCACCTCCCAGAAAAGCAGCAGAACATTTCCTAAACCGTTAGAGTCGCCCCTCATTTGGACATCTAGTCATTATGCCTCAAGAGTAACTACTATCCTGACTTCTAATAGTGCAGACTAATTTATGCAATAGCTTTAAAGGAATTTTTCATAAGAGTGGTCTTGTCCTTCTTCAAGCCATTTTCATGTAGTTTCCAGAAAGAGTGTTCTGAAACTATCATTCTCTCATGTGACTCTCCTCTTAAAAACTCTTATTCATATTCAAATATGAATTTTAATAAAACCTCAATCAGTATGGTCCTTCACTGGCTATCCCATCCTTTTTTTTTGATACTCCACCCCTTGGAAAATAAAGAACTTATGTTCTTTTTTAAAATTTTTAAAATATTTATTTCTGAGAAAGAGAGACAGAGACAGACAGACCACAAGCAGGGGAGGGCAGAGAGAGAGAGAGGGAGACACAGAATCTGAAGCAGGCTCCAGGTTCTGAGCTGTCTGCACAGAGCCCAACACGGAGCCTGAACTCATGAACCACCAGATCATGACCTGAACCAAAGTCAAACTCAACCTAGTGAACCATCCAGGTACCTCAAGAACTTATATCTGTTCTTTCACATCTCAGAGACTTGAGCCAAGCTGTTTGGTCTGCCTGGAATACTTTGTTTTTACTTTTTCCTCTCAGTTCTCAGCATAAGTAACACTTCTTTAATTAGGCCTTCCCTGATCATCTAATCTGAAATCTGTTTTTCCTTATCTCATCATCCCATTTATTTCTTTTTACAACTTTTTTTTACTGTTTTTTGATTGTTTATTAGTTGTCTCTTTGTTCTTGACTGTGAATCCGTGAAAACAAGGACCATGTCTACATGGCCAATGCTGAGTACACTGCAAATACGCAATAAGCGTTTACTGAATGAAGGAATGTGACCACTGTCAACCTTTCTAGCCTTGTCTCTGACCATTGTTTCTGTTAAATTTTATGCCTAAGCCATATTGAACTACTTGGCATTTCCCTGCTTATCTGGCTTTTTTGTCCTGGACCTTTGAAATTGCTGTCCTTTTTGCTCAGTTGTCTTGATTGTTTTTTCCCCAGCTTGGCTGAGATATAACAGATGTATAACATTTTTTTAAAGGTTTTCTTAGAGACGCCTGGGTGGCTCAATCAGTTAAGTATCTGACTTTAGCCCAGGCCATGATCTCAGGGTTCAAGCCCCAAATCAGGCTCTTTGCTCTCTTTTTGGAGTGGGCTTCAGATCTTGTGTGCCTCTCTCTACCCCTCCCCCACACGTGCTTGTGCTCTGTCTCTCAAAAATAAATAAAACAGGGGCACTTGGGTGGCTCAGTCGGTTAAGTGTCTGACTTCAGCTCAGGGCATGATCTCACAGTTCATGGGTTCAAGCCCCACGTCAGGCTCTGTGCTGACAGCTCAGAGTCTGGAACCTGCTTCAGATTCTGTGTCTCTCTCAGCTCCTCCCCTGCTCATGCTCTGTCTCTCTCTGTCTCAAAAATAAACAAACATTAAAAAATATACATATTGCATAAAATATTTTTAAAAATAAAACATTAAAAAATTATAAAGTAAAATCTATGAAAAAGAAGAATATAAAACAGTTTATTTATTTATTTTTGAGAGAGAAAGAACAAGGTGCGGGGGGGCAGAGAGAGAGGGATATAGAGAATCCCAAGCAGGCTCCGCAAATAAGTGTGGAGCCCAATGCAGGGCTCGAACCTTTTAACTTTGAGATCATGTCTTGAGCCAAACTCAGAAGTTTAACTGACTGAGCTATCCAGATGCCCCTAGCTGTTGTATAGTATTAAGTATAAGGTATGCACCGTGATAATTTGTCACATATGTATGTTGCAAAATGATTACCAGGATAATGTTAGTTAGCATATTTGACACATCCTTAACCTCACATTATTACCATTTGTTGTGGTGGTGGTAAGAACAAATAAGATTTATTCTTGTAGGGACTTTCAAGTACACAATACGGTATTGTTAACCATAGTCACCATGCTATACAACATTAGATCTCCAGAACTTATTCCCCTTTTTTTTTGTTTATTTATTTATTTTGAAAGAATGAAAGAGAGAGCACAGGGGAGGGGAAGGGGGGAGAAAGAGAGAGAGAGAGAGAGAGAGAGAGAGAGAGAGAGAGAGAGAGAGAGAATCTCAAGCATCTCCACAACCAACACAGAGCCCGATTTGGGGCTTGATCTTATGAACCATGAGATCATAACCTGAGGTTAAATCAAGAGTCAGAGGCTTAACTAACTGAGCCACCCAGGTGCCCCAGGACTTATTCATAACTAGAGGTTTGTATCCTTTAACCAGCATCTCCCCATTTTCCCCTACCCCATCCCCTGGTGACCATCATCTTTCTGTTTCTATAAATCTGGCTTTTTTAGATTCCATGTATAAATGAGATCATGCAGTATTTGTCTTTCTCTGACTTATTTCACTTAGCATCATGCTCTCAATGTTCATCAATATAGTTACAAATGGCAGGACTGCCTGCTTTATGGCTGAAGAATATTTTTATATAAAAAATTTTAAAGTTATTTATTTATTTTGAAAGAGACAGAGACAGTGCAAGTGGGGGAGGAGCAGAGAGAGAGAGAGGGAAGACAGAGAACCCCAACAGTCTTTGCACTGCCCTTGCAGAGCCCAATGTGGGGCTCAAATCACAAAACCGTGAGATCATGACCTGAGCGGAAACCAAGAGACAGACGCGTAACAGACTGACGCACCCAGGTGCCCCTAGCTGAAGAATGTTTTGATTGTTAAGGAAGGTTTCCTGGAGGAAATGGGTCTGCGCTAAGTCTTGAAGCATAATTCGAGTTTGGACCGACTGAGATGAAGCAGCACTGTTGAAGTCAGCAAGCCCTGAGGAAAATTGAGAGCAAAGACGTCCACCATTCATTCCACATCAGATTACATTTAAGAAAGGGCATGCCCTAGGGCACCTGGGTGGCTCAGTCCGTTGAGGATTGGATTTCAGCTTAGGTCATGATCCTGTTCATGGGTTCAAGCCTGGCCTCGGGCTCTGTGCTGACAGCTTGGAGCGTGGAGCCTGGAGCCTGTTTCAGATTCTCTGTTTCCCCTTCTCTCTGTCCCTCCCCCACTTGTGCTCTGTATCTGTCTCAAAAATAAACTATTAAAAAAAAAAAAGAAAGAAAAGAAAGGGCATGCCCTGTGCTCAGTGTCAAGAATATAGAGATAAGTAAGACATAATGATCACAAGCCGGAAACTGGGGGTAATGCTTTTGCTGTCATAGTTTATCGGCTGGTCCCTTCTAGTCAATTTTTTTTTTTTTTGAGATCCTAGCTTTGACCTTTATTTAAGGGACCAGATAGGTTGCTCCCAAATCCAGGTGTCAGCCCTGAGGCCAAGCAAGGCTGGAAAACCACATCTGGCCCTGCTTTGCCCCAGCCCCAGTATCCTGCTTGCTACCAGCAAGTGGAGGTGCAGGTGTGGGTGGAGGGAGCCCTAGAAGATTGCTACTGAGTCATTGAAACAAACAGACAACAAACAGAAACACCCAAAACTATTGATTTGGGGCCTTTTCTTAACACCAAAAGTTCCAGTATTTAATCTCCTTAAAAAATGGGAGAGGTTCTCCTTTAGGTAAATGGAAGCCAGAAGCTAAGACAGTTTCATGAACCCTTACAGACTCCTCTCTCCAGCCTTCTACCTATTAGTTGGCCTTAAATCACTCTTTTCATGAATAAGGTCACACTTCCTTAAATCTCAAAGTTGGGAAGGACAAAACATCACAAATTTCTCCTAGAACTCTCCTTTTGTTGAATATAGTTTTTAGTAATGTTTAAGTGCCTTAATTTTTAGAGCAAAGAGACCAGCAAACACTAAGAAAATAATGTAGTCCTCATTACAGGGATTCTTACACTAAGGTTCTATGTTCCCTGTGACAAGCGGGCTGGGGCTGTGGGGTGGTGGTGTGAACCAGAGTGACACCCCTCTCCCACAGCAGTATAACTTGTGTATAACCCATCATCAGTGGCAAAGGGTGGGAATATGGAGGTTACTGGAGGTTATTGGCTCTTGTGGTCATTTAAATGTAGTCTCACAGAAATTTATTCTGCCCCTGCCCTACCTCCACTTAAAATTGCATTCACCCCTGAGGTGCCTGGCTGGTCTGAAGGGAGACCATGTAACTGTTGAGTCCTACCATGGGTGTAGAGATCACTTACAAATAAAATCTTGAAAAAAAAAAAAACCCTGCACTCATCCTCCCAAAAGAATAATACAAACAAAAAATAAAATTGTGGGGCGCCTGGGTGGCTCAATGGGTTAAGTGTCCAGCTTCGGCTCAGGTCATGATCTCACGGTTTGTGGGTTGGAGCCCCGAGTCGGGCTCTGTGCTGACAGCTAGCTCAGAGCCTGGAGCCTGTTTCAGATTCTGTGTCTCCCTCTCTCTCTCTCTGACCCTCCCCTGCTTGTGCTGTCTCTCTTTGTCTCTCAAAAATAATAAATAAAAAACAGAAAAAAAATTTAAAAAAAATTGTGTTTGCCACAACATTTTCAGTTTTAGGCCCTAATTTATTCACCTTCATTGGTTGGTACTCACCAAAACTTGCAATGATATTGTCTAGTAATTACTGATTTTTTGTCTGATTCAATCTCAGTCACTAGAATGTAAGCTCCATGAGGGCATAACTAAATCATTAAATCATTTCTATCTCATTCACTGTTGAATCTTTGGCATTTAGCATAGGATCTGTCACATAGCAGGCAATCAATAAATATTTATTGAATGAGTAAGTGGCTCTTAAGAGCACCTCAGAGGCTGGGAGAAAGATGTAAACAAATAATTGCAGTACAGCATTGGAGGTGATGTGATATGTGTGGATTGCTATGGGCACATTAGAATAGGAATATTACAGTGCTTTGGTTAGGAGCAGTCATGCTTAAGTGGGATAGCCAAAGTTCAACTCCACGTTCTGCCATTTACTCACTGGGTTACCTTGGGTTGGAGCCCCGCATTGGGCTCTGTGCTGACAGCTAGCTCAGAGCCTAGAGCCTGTTCTGCCATTTACTCACTGGGTTACCTTAATTTTTTTTTTTATGTTTTTATTTATTTTTGATACAGAGACAGACAGAGCATGAGAGGGGGAGGGGCAAAGAGAGGAGAAGACACAGAACCGGAAGCAGGCTCCAGGCTCTGAGCTAGCTGTCAGCACAGAGCCCGACACGGGGATCGAACCCACGAACGTGAGATCTGACCTGAGCCGAAGTCGGAGGCTTAACCGACTGAGCCACCCAGGCGCCCCATACTCACTGGGTTACCTTGGGTAACTTTCTTTTTTTCTTTTTATTTTAGTTTATTTATTTTGAAAGAGAGAGCTCGTGCACAGGGGAGGGAGCAGAGAGAGAGGGAGAGAAAGAATCCTAAGTAGGCTCCTGTGGTGTTAGTGCTGAGCTGGACACAGGGCTCCATCTCATGTTTCACAGGATCATGACCTGAGTCGAAGTCAACAGTCAGACGCTGAACCAGACTGAGCCATAAGGTGCCCCACCTTGGGTAACTTTCTTAATCTTTCTAACTTTTATTATATTCAAGAAAATAGATATTCTAGTATGGATGTCATGGATTTTCGAAAGAATTAAACAGGATACAACATGTAAAAAGTCTGTCACAGACTGATGCACAGCAAATGTTATTATTATTAAAGGAAGATTGTGGCTCCTTAAGAACACTATTGGACTTAACGTGTGTTAACATATGCAGAATGAAAATAATGTTGGTCCCCTAAAGAGTCATTCTGTAAGATCAGAATTGACCTCTTTAAAGCAAATACCCCTACCTCTCATTTATTTTCCAAGATTTCTATACCTTTTCCCTTTGGAAGAAAGATCAGTTTGGAAGAACCCTGGTTGAAGAGCACTGGGTGATACCATACAGACAGAGGGTAAGTGTCCTGTTTTCTTCACCACCAGAGGGCACCACTAGTCAAGTCAATCTACCTGTCCTTATAAAACACTTAGCTCTAGGAAGCTGTTTCTGTTATTCATTCTTCTGACAAATATGTTTTGAATACCTACAACGTGCCGGACATTGTAGTGGCTTGTATATAAACAAGAGTTTGTATAAACAAGACCTGTCATCCTTGTGGAGTCTATAATCTTGAGCACCTACTATGTGTCTGAGAGGCCCAATTAGACATGGGAGTGGAGGGTGGGGTTGAATTTGTCTTTGTTAATTGTTTTCCTGCCCTTGGCTGTAAGCCCACGAGAACAATTACTTAGTGTCTACTTTGTGCTGGTTGCTGTGGATCCAGGCACGAATAAGACACAGTTGCAAACTACTAATAAACAATGTCTTACCTGCTAGGATAAAAAGGCATGAGACAAATTCTGTAGAAATAAGAGTTCTTTTTTTTTTTTTTTTAACTTTTATTATTTATTTATTTATTTATTTTTTAAATTTTTAACATTTTATGTATTTTTAATACAGAGAGAGACAGAGCATGAGAGGAGGAGGGGCAGAGAGAGAAGGAGACACAGAACCAGAAGCAGGCTCCAGGCTCTGAGCTGGCTGTCAGCACAGAGCCTGATGTGGGGCTCGAACCCACGAACGTGAGATCCGACCTGAGCCCGAGTCGGAGGCCTAACCGACTGAGCCACCCAGGCGCCCCTATTTTTTACTTGTAAATAGTTTATTGTCAAATTGGTTTCCATACAACACCCAGTACTCTTCCCCACAAGTGCCCTCCTCCATCACCACCACCTCTTTTCCCCCCTCCCCCAATAAGAGTTCTTTGGACTGGAGAATTGAGAACCTTAAGTACATACCTCATGAACACACTACGATACAAGCTTCCTACACAGGTATATGTTTATTAGCCACCTACCTTAGGGCCATGGTCATTGTGGATATTTAGTATAAGTTTGTGACTTTGTTTGAACCCAGGGAGCATCTTCTGGTCTGAGTGTCAGTTGTATGTTCCATTGGGTTAGGCTAGGGATCTACCATCTTCTGGGTCAGGGTGGGACTGTGATCAGTTTATGTGGGTGAAATGCTTTGAAGATGAACTTTCTGCCTATTTGTCTACTCACATCCTTGTTATTAAAGGTGTCAACATCATCTCCTACGTTTCCAAGTCAGCAATCTTCTTGTCCCTAAATTGGATGGTAGAGGAAGGGAAGTCATCAGAACTAGTAATACAGCATCATTTTGGGAGAAGGGGATGTATGGACTAAGTCATTTTCCTTCTTCTGAAGTGAGGCCTATTTCCAGTGGAGTTTGGTTGCAAAACCTAGGAAGTAGAGTTGGGAGCTAGGGAAAGATTCTTTAAAATACTGAGATCTCATCTCTGAGGAAAAAGAAGACAATAAAAATAAAAGTGCTCCTTCATTGTGGATTCTGCAGAGTGACTTCCTTTTAAAGCGTACAGTATAGAAAGGAGGTAAAAAGGGTTACTTTACAATGTAAAGACCTGACACAATACCTTAGGCAGGTGATCGAGGTCAATATCAACACTGATAAATCATGTGGATAGTATGTGCCCTGATATGATGTGATAAAATGTGTCATTTTATCTCTGCGATCTTCCACTCAAAAACCTATACCCCAGTTTAATAATGAGAAAAACATCACAAATCCTAATTAAGGGACATTTTACAACATACTTGACTAGCATTCTTCAAAACCCTAAAGGTCATTAAAAATAAGGAAAGTCTGAAAAACTGTTACAAAGGAAGCCTAACAAAACATAAAAACTAAGTATAGTGTGGTATCTTGGAACAGAAAATGGACATTATGTAAAAATTAAGGAAATGTGAGTAAAAACTTTCATTAATAATATATCAATATTGGTTTATTTTAATAAATGTACCATATTATATAAGATGTTAATAAGGGAAATTGGGATGTCAGGTATATAACTCTCTGTAGTACCTTCTCAATTTTTCTATAACTCTAAAACTGTGTAAAAAATTGTCTACTAAAAAATCAAGGTGCCTGGTTGGCTCAATCAGTGGTGTGTATGACTCTTGATCTAGGACTTGTGAGTTCAAGCTCCACCTTGGGTGCAGAGAGTACTTAAAAATAAAATCTATTTATTTATTTATATTTTTGAAAGAGAGAAAGAGAGAATCCCATGAGGTGCAGAGAGAGAGGGAGAGTATGGAGCCTGAGTGGGGCTTAAGCTCACCCAAGGCAGGGCTTTAATTCACAAACCCTGAGATTATGAGTTGAGCTGAAGTTGGACACTTAATCAACTGAGCTACCCAGGTGCCCCCAAATATAAAATCTTCCTTAAAACTGGAGGAAGGGTGGCAGCTGGGTGGCTTAGTCAGTTGAACACCGGACTCTTGATGTTGGCTCACCATCCTGGGATTGTGGGATTGAGTCCTGCATTGGGCTCTGTGTTCAGCATGGAGCCTGCTTGATACTCTCTCTCCCTCTTGAACAAACAAATAAATAGGTTAATTTAAAAAATGGAGAGGAGGCTAGCCAGAATACAGCTATGCCTTAATAATTTTTTCTTTAAAGTTCCTATTTATGGATTATTTACCATATGTAGTAAAGCTGTATATAGATGATCTCATTTAATATTTACAATTAAATTAGGTGTAATAACCCTCTATTACAGAAGCTGATGAATAAGGAATGGATAATGTAAATGTTTGGAACTTAAGATCTTTTCAATCTCAAAATTCTAAATGTATGGAAGTCTCATAGTATCCTGACTTTTCTAGGAAATGTTTCAGCAGTTATCACAGGATGGGCCTTTCCAAGAGAAATGGGTATTCTAAATCATGGGGATTTAAGACTGTCTCCACATCTCACCTCAGGATTATCTTAAAAGTCCCCCATTTTCAGGTTGGACCTTCAAGCTGAAAGGATCAGTAGGAGGTCAAGGTCAAAGTTCAACCACAGTATTTTTTTTTTTCTTTTTAAGATTTTATTTTTAAGTAATCTCTACACCCAAGGTGGGGCTGGAACCCACAACCGCAAGATGAAGAGCTGTATGCTCCACTGAGCCAGCCAAACGCCCTCACAGTATTTCATTTCACAAATTACTGAGGGATGGTCAGAGCACTTGCCCCAAATCACAGAGAAGGGCCAGGAACCCAGGTTCGTTCTGCGTTATTTCTCTTTATTTCCCACAACTTCCTCTTTGTAGTTAAGAGAAGTAGAAGCTGGCCAATCTGCCTTCCCCATTTCTCGGATGGGAATCGGCTGCCCCCCCCCCCCCCGCCCCGGGTGACACACTGCCCTCCAAGGACACACTAGCTTAAGGGCCCTGCAAAAGATATGTCGGGACACTGGTTCCTACCCATAAATCCCATAAACTCAGCACATTCTTGTCTAGCACCTACTGAGTGCAGGGACGGCGGACTTTGTGTCTTGGGGAGTGGCCTGCAGAGGAAGAGAGTTCGTCGGAGGATGGCTGCGAAGCCTGTGGATACACATAGGGAGAGGCAAGGAAGGCGCTTGGCACCTCTAGGACCAGTAGTCTCTTCCCGGAAGCTCCCCGGGAACCGCGGCGTCTATCCCCACAACTGTAATTTTGGGGCCAAGGGCATCCCCCGTGGCTACCTTCCGCCCCCACAGCCGCTTAGCCCTTTAAGGGCGGGGGACCCGCGTCGGCGTCACAAAGCGCCGCCACCACGCCTGGTGGCGGAGAGGAGGCGGGGAAGTGACAGGACGGGGAGGGAGGACAGGGCGGGGGAGGGAGGGGCGTGCGCACGCGCATCGGGCCGTCCGCCGGCGAGAGCCGCCCTCCCTCCCGGCGCGCGCCCCTCCTCCCTCTCACCCTCCCTCCTTCTTCTCGGCTCCGTCGCTCCCGCGGCGCGAGGCGCTCTAGCTCTTCTCCACCTCCTCCGTCGTCGCCCCTCCCCCCGCGCAGCAGCCGCCGCCGCCGCCGCCGCCGCCGCC
>NC_043712.1:37261769-37347546 GCF_006229205.1 Suricata suricatta | reverse complement strand
TCCCGGGCCGGCTCGGCCCCCTCCCCTCACCATCGCAGGCCCTTTGCCGCCCTCCTCCGCTTCCACCTCCTCTCCCCCCCACCCCGCCAAGTTGAGGCCCCCCCCGGGGGGGGGAGGCCCGGGACCGGGAGCGAATTTCCCTAACTCCCTCAGCCCCTCCCCCCACCTGGCCCGAGTGTGAGGAAAAGGGCCCGGTCCGGCCCGCGTCGTGTGTGAGGAGGACCCGGGCCGGCCCACGGGCCGTCTGGGGCCTGGTCCGGCCCGCCGGGTGTGTGAAGACAAGCCCGGTGCGGCTCGGGCGAGGACGAGCGGAGGGGAGGGGCCTGGTCCGGCCCGGCCGGTGCGAGAGGACTGGGGCCCCGGCCCGGCGCCGCCGCCGCGATGGCCCAGCAGCAGATGACCAGCTCGCAGAAGGCCCTGATGCTCGAGCTGAAATCCCTGCAGGAGGAGCCGGTGGAGGGCTTCCGGATCACCCTGGTGGATGAGTCCGACCTCTACAACTGGGAGGTTGCCATCTTCGGACCCCCCAACACCCTCTACGAAGGCGGCTACTTCAAGGTACCCCCACCCCTCCCAGCCCTCACTTCCCCAGGCGGAGGCCTCCGCTCCCTGAAGCTTGCGGGGCCAAGAGTGCGAGCGCGAGTGTGTAGAGGGGGCTCCTCACCTCGACAGCCCCCTCCCCCCATTCGTGGAAGCAGGAAGGCCTTGCTCACCAAGTGCCTTTTCTTTGTCATGGGGGCGGGGGCGGGAGGCCAGACTGCACCGGGAAATAGGAAAGCTTCTCTGGCTGGGGTAGTGGCTACCGGCGGAGGAGGGCTGTCTTTGTTTTGTTTCCCCAGCTGCGGGTGTGTGGGAAGAAAGGTGGTCTTTCCTTTCTCGCCTTCCCGTCAGAACCTTCCCCGCGCCTGCTGGAACTGCCCCAGAGGGCAAAGTGACCTGCACTCACTGGATTGGACCTTTCTTTTTTGGGGAGTGGGGGTGGGGGGAACGGTATCAGTCTGTCATTCCTGAGGCTGCCTAGTGACCTGACACTTTGAGGATTTGATGGGATTCTTGCGTGGTTGGTAGTTACAACTTTGCATTCCAGTGGGCGGTGATGAATAGGACCCTAGGGGCGGTAAACAAGGGTGCGTTTTCTGGCCATTCTCTCACTAGAGGGAACGCTGATTTAGCCCCCTTTCTGTTCTCATTTCTCTGTTTACTTCAGTGGTGTTTCATATGCCCTTTGTCCTCACCCTGCCACCAACTTTACTAGCTCCCCCCTCCCCTCCATGTAGAAATATCTGTAGACAGGGGATCGTGTACAGGAGATTGAGTGTTTTCCCACTTTGGGGAGACAAAATTGAAACGTTTTTACTCAGGTGGTTAGCTCTAGCAAATGGGGTGGTCTCACAGGTGAAAAGTATCATCTGAGGTAAGATGGTTTCACTGTTCCCATAGCCACCCATGATTTTAGAACAGTGGTTATTACCATTCCTGACTCCATTGATTTTCTTTTTTCTTTTTTAATCCCAACGTAAATAACTTGGAAAAATTGAGAGTTTTTTGTTTTTGTTTTTATTGTTATCATTTTCGTAGGAATGATCACTGATTCAAGGTGGAATGTTTCAAGTGGTGGAGACAGAGACAGGAAATTAGTGCTAAGGAATCCATTTAGTTTTATTTCCAAAATTAAGTAAAATAGAGCAGTGAGTCAATCTTGGTTTGCTTTGAAGGGAGGGGCTATCTTGGCATAAGTTTTAAAAGAGTATCTTAGTCATGTAGTTATGATGTACATTTTTAGGACCAGCCAATTACTTTTGTTTTTCTATCCTTCTAAAGGTAGAAACATCAGTGTCAGCTTTGAAATTGGGTCAACTTTGTAGAAAATGTGAAGAATTGACGGGGATGTTTAATTCTCATGCCTGTGATAGTGAATACCTAGTAAAAGTACGTTTTTAGAGCTGTGCCCTTAACAACTATATGCTTAATCTTTTTGTGGTCTCCACACGCTGGTACGTTTTAGATGCCTATATTAACGTCCAAGTTATTAGTGACAAATTGGGGAAGTATTGCTGTGTCTGCTGGCTAAATTTAGTGACATACAGTTTAATTTCCATAAAGTGTCATTGTTTGGGATAATTGATAGTCAAGGTGAGTGGGTACTAATTAGAATAATCTCCATCTAAATGTTTACTTTTTTTTTAATGTTTTATTTATTTTTGAGACAGAGAGAGACAGAGCATGAGTGGAGAGAGAAGGTCAGAGAGACAAGGAGACACAGAATCAGAAGCATGCTCCGAGCTCTGAGCTGTCAGCACAGAGCCCG
The DNA here is from genome assembly GCF_006229205.1 of Suricata suricatta. NCBI lineage: Eukaryota > Metazoa > Chordata > Mammalia > Carnivora > Herpestidae > Suricata > Suricata suricatta. The sequence continues at coordinate 37,345,238 of NC_043712.1, read as the reverse complement.
ATGCGGAGCTTGAACCCGCGAATATGAGATCATGACCTGAGCCGACTGAGCCTGAGCCACTCAGGCGCCCCTCCATCTAAATGTTTGAAAAAAAAAAAAAAACAAACCCAACTGTATGTAAAAGGAAATAATGGGTTGCAAATTATAGTATTTTTGCTGAAGGAACAGAAAAAGGATTGGAGAATCTTCTCAGTTTGAAAGAGTTAGTATAGGGGCGCCTGGGTGGCTCAGTCGGTTAAGCGGCTGGCCTCAGCTCAGGTCATGATCTCACAGTTTGTGGGTTCAAGCCTCGCGTTGGGCTCTGCTGACAGCTCAGAGCCTGGAGCCTGCTTCTGATTCTGTGACTCCCTCTCACTGACCCTCCCCCACTCATGCTCTATGTCTATCTCAAAAATAAATAAAAAGCGTTAAAAAAAAATTTGAAAGAAGTGGCATGGGGAAGGATTGCCTACTGTAGCATATGTTGATTTCAGTTAAATGCTTTGTAATTTCAGTCCTATTTAGAAAGAATGGTTGAATTTCATCGTATACGTTAGACTTCTTAATCTTCATTTGTGATATTTTAAAATGTACGAAAATTCTCTGACAGGTTTTATGTTTTAGTCTTGTGTGAGAATTTTGTCAACTTTGTTTTCTTATATTTTATTCCTTATTGTATGACCTTTTATCCCAAAAGTCTTCCATTGGAAAAAGTCAAAGTTATGGTCATGAGCAGTTGACACTAGTATATCATATGTTTAAAACCATTGGTTTTTATTTCAGTGCTTTTGTCATAAAACAAGGCTTTTAGTGTGTTCCACTACAGCTGCAGTTAAAAGTTGGCACAGACCTTTTTCTGCTACTATTCTCCCTTATCAAATGATAGTTCTTCAACATTTAGTATCATTTATTTTCAAGTAAATTCTTTATTTTGGACTGTAGTTTCTGAAGGCAGTGGAACCACCATTCTTTAAATTTTTCATAATGTTACTCCTTTAACTTTTACATATTAATAGACTTCTTACTGATCTTTTTCACCAGGAAATAGTTGGCTCCAGTCTGTTCTAACTATGGCATCTGTTGTGGTAGAGACTTGTGAAACCTGTATTTCACAAATTTATTTTTGATTCATCTTGTCTTTTTTAAATCTCACAAGTCTGTGATTCTTAGCTTTGGGCCGGGTTAGGGGGAGTTTGGCTGTATGATAAGTAAAGGTAGTTTCTTGTGCCTGTTTTTCTGGGTATTGTAAAATCTTTCCTGGCCCTGCTTTTTGTCCAGTTTCCTGATCTCTTAGACTTAACTGAGTGGACTTCTTTGCTGCTTCAACTTTTTCCTCTAGGGGTCAATCATTACAAAACACAAATTAGGATATAACTTGGAATAGAGAACACCTCTGAACATAATTTTGCTACTGTGGAGCAAGTTGGAATTTTGTTAGTGGAAGAATAAATTGTTGATCAAGTGAGCAGTTAATTAATGATGACTTTTAACAAGTTCACCTCATTACTTTAAAAAAGCATTGTCTTTTCGTATAACTTCTGCTTATGATCATAACTTAGAATGGCTGCTTTGGTTTAGAACCTACTTGGAACTCCTACATTATTTAGCTGACAGCATGGTGGCAGTGAGTCTAGAGATCAGAAAGTGAGAGTGCCTAAAGGGGTACCTGGCTGGCACAGTTGGTAGAATATGTGACTCTTGATCTTGGGGTTGTAAGTTCAAGCCCCATGTTGGGTGGACAGATTAAAAAAAAGAAAGATAGGGGCACCTGGGTGGCTCATTCAGTTGAGCCTCCGACTTGGGCTTAGGTCATAATCTCACATTCGTGGGTTTGAGCCCCGTGTCGGGCTCTGTGCTGACAGGTCAGAGCCTGGAGCCTGCTTCCGAGATTCTGTGTCTCCCTCTCTCTCTCTGCCCCTCCCCACTCATGCTCTGTCTCTCTCTGTCTCAAAAATAAATAGTAACATTAAGAAAAAAAAAAATAAAGGGGCACCTGGGTGGCTCAGGCAGTTGAGTGTCTGACTTCGGCTCAGGTCATGCATGATCTTGTGGTTGGTGAGTTTGAGCCCCACGTCAGGCTCTGTGCTGATAGCTCAGAGCCTGGAGCCTGCTTCGGATTCTGTGTCTCCCTCTCTCTGCCCCTCCCCTGTGTCGCTGTCTCTCTCAAAAATAAAATAAAAATTAAAATCATTTAACAAAAAAAAAAGAAAAAGAAAAAAATAAAAAAAATAAAATAGTGTCTCTTTCATGAGGTGCATTACATAAAAGTTTAAATGATATAGAAAACTTTAAATATTGCAGTTAACTTTTATAGTTTTTATTTTATTCAGTAATTCAGAGTGAAATATAAGTGTCTTTTTAGAAAACTTCAAACTAATAATTTACAAAGTATTATAAACCAAAATTTTCTTTATTTTTTGTTTAAAAAACTTTTTTTTTTTTTTTTTAACATTTATTTGTGAGAGACAGACAGAGCGTGAGCAGGGGAGAGGGGAAAGAGAGGAAGACACAGAATCCGAAGCAGGCTTAAGGCTCCCAAGCTGTCAGCCCAGAGCCCGATGTAGGCCTCAAACCGTAGGAACCACGAGATAATGACCTGAGCAGGAGTCAGATGCTTAACTGACTGAACCACCCAGGTGCCCCTCATAATTTTCTTTAATAGGAGCTTCTTTATCAGACTTAACACTTGATTTTTTTAAAAAAATTTTTAATGTTTATTTATTTTTTGAGAGAGAAAAGAGTATGGGCAGGGGAAGAGCAGAGGGAGAGGGAGACACAGAATCCGAAGCAGGCTCCAGGCTCTGAGCTGTCAGCACAGAGCCCGACGTGGGGCTCGAACACACAAACCGTGAGATCATGATCTGAGCTGAAGTCGGAAGCTTAACCAACTGAGCTACCCAGGTGCCCCTTAACACTTGATTTATATTGAAGAAACTTAAAACAATTTTTTTTAAAGCTTATATTTAGAGAGAGAGGGAGGGAGAAAGGATCCGAAGAGGGTTCAGCAGAGAGTCTGATGCTGGGCTCAAACCCACAAACTGTGAGATGACAACCTGAGCTGAAGTTGGATGCTTAACCAACTGAGCTACCCAAGTGCCCCTAAAGAAACTCTTCAATGATAGTTTTTTAAAAATAATGGCTTTGCATTATTTTCATTTGTTCTAGAATAAATCTATTTTCTGAAGCCCCCTATGAAAAAAACAAAAACAAATAACCACTGCCAGGATTAACTTTAGTGCCTGGCAGTGCCCTTCAAATTATAGCATACTCTATTTTGCGACTTTAATTTTTTTTTTCATGGTTTTTATTTATTTTTGAGAGACAGAGAGAGGCAGTGTGAGCAGGGCAGGGTCAGAGAGAGAGAGAGGGAGAATCCAAAGCAGTCTCCAGTCTCTGAGCTAGCCATCAGCACAGAGCCCAACATGGGGCTTGAACCCACAAACCGTGAGATCTTGACCTGAGCCAAAGCCAGACACTTAACCGACTGAGCCATCCAGGTGTCTCGATTCTTTATTTTACTTATTTTTTTTAAATGTTTATTCATATTTAAGAGACAGAGCATGAGCATGAGCAGGGGATGGGCAGGGATAGAGAGAGACACAGAATCTGAAGCAGGCTTCAAGCTCTGAGCTCTGAGCACAGAGCCTGACTTGGGGCTGGAACCCACAAACCATGAGCTTATGACATGAGCCTAAGTCAGATGCTTAGTGGACTGAGCCACCCAGGCACCCCTGTGACTGTAATTCTTAATATATAGTTGAAACAATTATTTTAAGACAGTGATTCTTGGAGTGCCTGGGTGGCTCAGTTGGTTAAGTGCCCCCCCCCCCCCTCTTGATTTTGGCTCAGGTCATGATCTCATAGTTCATGAGTTTGAACCCCGAATCAGGCTCCACACTGATCGTGAGGAGCCTGCTTGGTATTCACTCTCTCTGCTCCTCCTACGCCTGTGGGCTCTCTCCCAAAATAAAGAAATAAACTTAGAAAAAAGAAGACAGTGATTTTTAGTCTTTTTGTTAAATGAATCCTTTTGAGAAAGCGTTTTCTTTGGGAAAACGTTAGCACATATAAACTGGTGTGTGTACATTTTTTTCTTTTTTTAAAGTAGGCTCTGTACCCAAAGTAGGGCTTGAACTCATGACTCTGTGGTCAAGACTCAGATTCTGTACTGAGCCAGCCAGACACTCCTGTTTGTATACATTTTCAGAGGGTTAACAGGTTAAGAATTCCTGTTTTTAAGGGATTTGGATGGGCAACCTAACAGTTAACTTTAAAATTATAAACGTATTGCTTTTTTTTAAACACTTGTATAATGAGTCTTTCAGTTAAAAATATCTTATTTCTTAATTGTTTCTCAGTCACTTTGAGAATGAATATCTTTTAGTGATTTTAGCTGTAACCTTTTCTGGAAGTTGAACTTGTCTTGAGTGCTGAGTGAACACTATAAGGCAACACTATAAATGGAAACATAGTTAATGTCCAGTTGTTTGGGTTATTACTGTAGTAAATGTAGATTTAGTGTTCCTCCCACCACCCCACCCTCCCCCATGGCAAAAGCATAGCATCTCAGTATTAAAAAAAATTTTTTTTTAATGTTTATTTTTGAGAGCGAGATAACGGAGCACGAGCGTGGGAGGGGCAGAGAGAGAGGGAGACGCAGAATCTTAAGCAGGCTTCAGGCTTTGAGGTGTCAGCACAGGACCCCACGAGGGGCTCAAAACCATGAGCCCTGAGATGTGACCTGAGCCGAAGTCAGATGCTTTGCCGACTGAGCCACTCAGTTGCCCCAATATATATTTTTAATGTTTGTTTTTTTAATTTTTGAGAGGGGGGAGGGGCAGAGAGAGGCGAACAGGATCTGAAGTGGGCTCTGTGATGACAGCGGCAAGCGCGAATAGGGGCTTTTTTAAAAATTAAATTTTTTTTTAATTTTAGATGTTTTATTTATTTTTGAGACAGAGAGAGAGAGAGAGAGAGACAGAGCATGAGAGGGGAGGGGGAGAGAGAGAGAGAGAGAGAGAGACACATACACACACACACACACACACACACACACACAATCTGAAGCAGAACACACATACACACACACACACACACACACTCACTCACTCACTCTGAAGCAGGCTCCAGGCTCTGAGCTGTCAGCACAGAGCCTGACGTGGGGCTTGAACCCACGAACGTGAGATCATGACCTGAGCCGAAGTCAGACGCTTAGCCAACTGAGCCATCCCCTGAATAGGGGCTTGAACTCTCAAACTGTGATACTGCAACCTGAGCCAAAGTTGGTCTCTCAGCTGACTGAGCCATTCAGGTGCCTCACATCTCAGTATTTTATAGAATATTCTTTTACCATATTAAGTTGATTCCAAGATGTTTTTTCTTGTTTTTTTTTCTTTTCTTTCTTTTTTTTTTTTTTTTTTTTAGTTTTTAACTTGTTGGAAATTGGAATGTGTCTTAAAATCCATGAAGTCTTGTGTGTGTTTTTTTAATGTTTATTTTTGAAAGAGAAAGAGAGAGAGAGATTGTCAAGCAAGCTGGGGGGAGGGGCAGACAGAGAGGGAGTAGAGGATATGAAGCAGGCTTTGCTGCTGTCAGTGTAGCACCTGCTTCGCGGCTCAAACTCCCCAAACATGAGATCATGACCTGAGCCAAAGTCAGATGCTTAACCAACTGAGCCACCCAGGTGCTCCCCATGAAGTCTTAAATCCCATCAACCAGGTGGTGGCACTTGAGATCTAGTTGTAAGAGAACCTTCCATTGAAATCTTCTAATAAAGATTTTTTTGAATGCCAGGATCAGTGTCTTAAATTTGATAAAATAAGTATTGTTTCTTTTTTGAAATGAAGGATTTGAGCCCTAGTAATATTTTGTTTGCAGCTTGTTGATTCCTGTTTTTCAGAGATTTGTGTTAGTAAATAATACTGAGTATTCATCAAAGGCAAAACATGGTATGAAGAGAAACATAGTAATAGGGGGAAGTGTTAGGATAGGTAAGGATAGGTAACCGTAGAGCTTATATGAATAATCTTAAAAATCTTTGTGTAGACTTTAAAGTATGAGGTATAGGTGTTATTTACATAATTATAAATGGTAATTTAAATCAAACCTTTTTATTACTTATTTTTAAAAGGTTGTACCACTTTATTTTTATTATTTTTAAAAAATACTTGTTGGGGGCACCTGGGTAGCTCAGTTGGTTAAGCGTCCGGCTTCCGGCTTTGGCTCAGGTCATGATCTCAAGCTTCATGGGTTGGAGACCCATGTCGGGATCTGTGCTGACACCTAGCTCATAGCCTGGAGCCTGTTTAGGATTTTGTGTCTCCCTCTTTCTCTGACCCTCCCCGGCTCATGCTGTCTCTCAAAAATAAATAAAAAACATAAAAAAAAATACTTGTTTTTTTGGGAGAGCACAAGTGGAGGGAGATGCAGAGAGGGAGGAACAAAGGATCCTAAGCTGGCTCTTTGCTGACAGGTTTGACAGCAGCAAGTCTGAATGTGGAGTTTGAACTCATGAACCACGAGATCATGACCTGAGCCAAAGTCAGACATGCAACCGACTGAGCCACCCAGGTGCTCCCAAATCAAACCTTTTAAAGTTTAAGGCCCATTAGAGCTTTTGTCAACATAACCACAATCTAAAATGTCTGTTCCATCTTTGCAATTTAGTATTACTAATCCTGGTTTAAGGTTCCAGAAGAACCTGTCTTATTATGGGAGACAAGTGAAATAAAAGTAGGCCATCTAACAAATTGGTCCACCTCTGCTAATCTAGTTAGGGGAAAATAACAGGCAAAGTTATAAATTCAGGGTTTGGGACTACAGAATTCCACCTTGCTGAAAGGTCATAGTTAAAATATCTAATTCTTTTATGTTCCTGAACTTCTTTCGGACTGTTTCACATACAACTACAGGAGATGTTTGAGCAAGACTGAGCCTCTTTGTTTTTTTAATTATAAAAATTTTTAAAAATGTTTTTAAAAATTATTTTTTAATGGTTTTTATTTATTTTTGAGAGACCGAGAGAGACAGCATGAGAAGGGGAGGGTCAGAGAGGGACACACAGAATCTGAAGACAGGCTCCAGGCTCTGAGCCAGCTGTCAGCACAGAGCCTGACATGGGGCTTGAACGCACAAACAGTGAGATCATGACCTGAGCCAAAGTCAGATGCCCAACCAACTGAGCCACCCAGGTGCCCCTAATGTTTTATGTTTGAGAGAGAGAGAGCGCGAGAGAGAGAGAGAGCGAGCGCGCGAGCGAGCGCGAGCGAGCGCGCACGCGCATGCGAGCAAGCTAGCTAGCATGAGCAGGGGAGGGTTAGAGAGAGAGGGAGACACAGGATCTAAAGACAGGCTCTAGGCTCTTAGCTAGCTGTCAGCACAGAGCTCCATGCGGGGCTCAAACCCAAGAACCGCTAGATCATGACCCGAGCTGAAGTTAGAGGCCTCAACCGACTGAGCCACCTAGGCGCCCCAAGACTGAGCCTCTTTGGATGTGTTCTTCCAACACAGAACTATTTTATTTCAGCTTTATTCAGTAAGAAATTTGTTATTCAGAGTTTATGCTTATGTACCTTTAAATGAGGTGATTCTGAAGTGAATGGAATGATAGATACAAATTAAAGAGATAATTTTAGTTCAGATTCCCAGGGTTTGATATATAAATATTATTCTATGTTAAAATTGGAAAATTCAGATTTTGAAATACATATTTAAGATGCATAGACAGTGAATAGTCCACTTTAAACACCTTTACTTGATTTGTTTTAAGAAGAATGTTTTTGTTATAACGCAAGTAGTAAATTGAATTACTGTTGTGAATCTGTTGGCAAGGTAAATAGAATGAATACTTAAAACATATTAAAAACCAAGCACACAAATGTAGTTAAAAACTTTGAATGCCATATCTAATTGCAGATATACCCTACTATACTTAGTATAGTATTATAGGTATTAGTACCTAACATTTATTGAGTGCTTACAATGTGCTACATCCTTTATATAGGATATTTCATAATCCTGTGAGGTGTGGTTACTGTTACTCTCATATAGGGAAAATGAGTCACACACATTTCATTCAAGTCGTCCAGGGGTCTTCAGCTAGAAAGTTTTGATAGCAGGTTGTAGTACCAGACTGCTGGACACTGAAGTCTGTGTTATTTTGCTGAGATCTTTTACCATTTAGGATATGTTTAAAGGTATAAGAGTGGAGCTTTAAGAAGATCAAATTAATGAGGGTGCTGTGTGACTCAGTTGGTGAGCATCTGACTTGATTTCAGCTCAGGTCCTGGTCTTCCAATTCATAGGATCAGCCCCTGACGATTTCCGCACTGTCAGTGCAGAGCCTGCTTGGGATTCTCTCTCCCTTGCTCTCATTTGTCCATGTGTGCGCATGCACTCAGAAAAATTAGTAAATATTATAAAAGAGAAAGCCAGAGTTACAGTTTTTATAAGGAAGTTTATAAGTAAAGTTTAAAACTTTAAGTTTAAAGATCACAAGGGTAAAATCTTCCCCTCCAAATTATGGGGCAAGATTCTTACGATGATGTCAGTTTATAATTTAAGTTCACTGGAAAAATATTTTTTTTGTTTTTGGATTACTTCAGCTAGAGAATGATAAATCCTATTACAGAGTGATTTTTTTTTCCACTGGGAAATCTGTTCCTTTAATAGTAACTTTCTCATTACTTTAAGGGGTGAGTGGGTTAATGCTACCATTGAGAAATAGAAGTCTAAGAAAACTACTTTGGGATTAGAAATGATAGTATATCTCACAGGAAATGATGGTGGGAGGATGATAGGAGAAATTAAGTTTCTAAATGCAGTATTGGTTTATGATTTTATTTTTTAAAATGTTTGTTTATTTTGAGAGAGACCAAGCAGGGGAAGGGTAGTGGGAGGCTGAAAGACAGAATCCCAAGCAAGCTCTGTGCTGTCTGCAGAGCCCAAAGTGAGGCTGGACCTAATGAACTGTGAGATCATGACCTGAGCCGAAATCAAGAGTCACATCCTTTGAGAATGGCAGCCCCTCTTCCTCCAAATTCTGCATGCATTATCAAGGAATTACTGATGTGAATTTTCTTCATAGACCTTAAGTGGTTCAACCCAAAGTCTTAGGACATGTGGTAGACTAAAGTGGCTAGGTATTTGGACTGCTCAGTTACGTTAGTTGTGTTTTCCCTTTTTGGAAGAAATTGCATTTTATTTGGATTTTGATATTTTATCTTTAGTTGTCAGGTTGCCTCAATTAGATCTAATGTTCTTGATGACCAAAGGTTTTTTTTAAAGTGATTTTTTAAAGTTTATATACTTATTTTGAGAGTGAGAGAGAAAATGTGAGTTGGGGAGGGGCAGAGAGAGAGGGAGAGAGCATCTCAAGTAGGCTCTACACGGTTGGCATAGAACCCAATGCGAGGCTTGAACCCACAAGCTGTGAGATCATGATCTGAGCCAAGGTTTGATGCTTAACCAACTGAGCCACCCAGGCACCCCTTCAAGACTGAAGATTAGCTTGGGGCACCTGGGTGGTTCAGTTGGTTAAGTGTCCGACCTCAACTCAGGTCATATCTTGCTGTTTGTGAGTTTGAGCCCCACATTGGGTCTGTGCTGACAGCCTAGAGCCTGCTTCAGAATCTGTGTCTCCCTCTCTCTGCCCCTCCCCCCTTCTCAAAAATAAATAAACTTAAAAAAAAAAAAGACTGAAGATTAGCTAAAAATTAAGATTGAAATCTTGATTATATTGTATTATAGCAAATGATGATCTTTGTATAGGGCTCCTCTTGTAATTTAAACACTATACTTATTTAGAAGAGGTTAAGAATTTTAGAACAGTGATAGTAAAAGGCGCTACCAAAATCTGCCAGCCATGCAACCTGGACCTCTGTAGTCTCTTGAAGGTAAAGACTGCTAAGCCTCATGTGAAAAATTAAAGGAAATAAAACAAAATAATTAAACCCAGTTTCTATATTAGACTTTTTAAGAGTATCAGATGACATTAGATTTTTTAAAACTAGACTGGAAGTGCATTTTAGAATTTCTTAAAAAGTGGCGGATTCTAAATAGCCACTGTAAATGTTGAATATTCTCATGGGGTTCTTGATGTTTTAAAAATCAGAATAATTAGAAGAGTACATTTTTAAAGCTGTACTTGTACTTTGATAATATTCTATGTGCAGGCATTTTGTTAAAGAATAATTTTGGGTGGCATCTGGGTGGCTCGTCGGTTAAGCAGCCAAATTTGGCTCAGGTCATGGTCTTGCAGTTTGTGAGTTCAAGCCCCGCATGGGGCTCTGTGCTGACAGCTCAGAGCTTGGAGCTTCCTTTGGATTTTGTATCTCCCTCTCTCTCTCTGCCCCTCCCCTGCACACACGCTGGTCTCAAAAATAAATAAATATTAAACAATTTAAAAGAATAATTTTGGTAAAGTTTAGCCAAATATGTATATATATCATTTTTCTTTCCCCCAATATATATAAATTCTCCTAAATAAAAGATTAACTACGTCTAGCCTGTACTGTTTACATATATCCCTTGAATGAATTAATTATTTACAAGGTGGAGTAGGGAGGGAATTTTTAAAGTAGGTTAAATTTCTGTGGTGTGTGAATTATTATAAACAAGCTCTTGTGGGTTATTGTTTCAGCTACCAAATATGTCCTAAAGTGTGTAAATCTTTAATTAGACCTTAGGTTTTTGCCTTCCTATTATACATTTCTGCTAGTTTGCCCTTTAAAAAAATTATGTTTTAATTATACTGAAGACTTAAACATTAGATTCTACCTTTTTTCATAAGCCTCTTTGGTATTCACTTTCCTGGATATTGGACTGACACTATCTACCCAACCACACCAGCCTAGAAACTGGAAATCATTTAAGATGATTTCTGCTTCCTCTTTTCATATATCCAATTATTTTTAGTACCTCATGTCTCTGGTATTTAGACCCTCCTTTTTATTACTGCTGCCATCATGTAAGTTACAATACTCTGTTGTCATTCACTCGGACTATGACAGTAGCCTCTTTACTGTCTTATGCCCCTCCAGTCTTGTGATGCTCCTAGAACAATCTTACTAAATTGTTTATGTTGTTAATGTGTATTTTTGAGAGAGAAAGGGAGGGGCAGAGAGAGGGAGACATAGAATCTGAAGCAGGCTCTAGGCTCCCGGCTGTCAGCACAGAGCCCAGCATGGGGCTCAAACTCAAAAACCGCGAGATCATGACCTGAGCTGGAGTTGGATGCCTAACCAACTGAACCACCCAGGCGCCCCCCTTTCTACAGTTATAATCTGAGCTGTCTCCACCACCAAAAAGAAAAAAAAGGAAAGAAAAAGAAGGAAAGAAAGCAAAAAGTCAAGAAAGAAGCTATCTTTCACAAAATGAAGTGAAAATTTCTTAGTGTGGCATTCAAAGCCCTTCATGATCTGGTTTTTAACTTATTTTTTCAACTGTATTTCCAGTTCTTGCTCCATAGGTAATTTTTTTTTTAAGATTTTTTTTTTTTTTAAAGTTTTAGCAATCTCTACACCCTTCATGGGGCTTGAACTCATGATCAGATCAGAGCTCCACCAACTGAGTCAGCTAGGCAACCTTTCATAGGTAATTTTTGATAGTGCCATTACCTAAGTGGTTACTTATCTGAAATGCCTTTTTGAAATTTTTTCTTGCTCTCTTTAGTCCAGAGAATGCTAGGTTCTATTTTAAAACCCAGTGAACTACAAATGACCTGAAGATTTCTTGGGTTCACTCTCTCTAACCTATACACTCTTCCCAATTAGATTGTTTTAAGGTAAATTCAGATATCCTAGCCTTTGATCTCTAAATACTAGAGTCCTAAAAAAATAAGGACTCTTATTTATTATTATTTTTAATGTTTATTCGTTCTTGAAAGAGAGATAATGAGCACAAGTGGGGGAGGGGCAGAGAGAGAGAGAGGGAGACACAGAATCCAAAACAGGCTCCAGGCTCTGAGCTGTCAGCACAGAGCCCAACATGGGGCTTGAACCCACAAATCGTTAGATCATGACCTGAGCTGAAGTTGGATGCTTAACCAACTGAGCCACCCAGGTACCCCATAAGGACTTTTTAAAAACATTATTGCATTATTCGTTTTTTTTTTTTTAATTTTTTAATGTTATTTATTTATTTTTGAGAGACAGAGAGAGACCAGCATGAACAGGGAGGGTCAGAGAGAGAGGGACATACAGAATCTGAATCAGGCTCCAGGCTCTGAGCTGTCAGCACAGAGCCTGACGCGGGGCTTGAACCCACGAACCGTGAGATCATGACCTGAGCTGAAGCCGGACGCTTAGCCAACTGAGCCACCCAGGCGCCCCTATTGCATTATTCTTAAACCTAACTAATAAACAGTAATTCATGCACCTGAAACTAACATTATGTGTTAAATATACTCAATTAAAAAATTCTTAATATCTAATATTCATATTAAGTTAGTTTGAATCAGGATCAAAAATAATACCCACAATTGCATTTGGTTGATATGCCTCTTAAGACTTTCTTAATCGAGGGGCGCCTGGGTGGCTCAGTTGGTTAAGCAACTTAACCACCAACCCCAGTTCATGGGTTCAAGCCCTGCGTCGAGCTAGCCCAGAGCCTGGACCCTGTCTTCAGAATCTGTGGCTAACTCTTTCTCTGACCCTCCCCTGCTCACGCTGTCTCTCTCTGTCTCTCAAAAATAAATAATAAGCGTTAAAAAAAAAAAAGACTTTCTTAATCGATAAAATTATCCTTTCTCCTTTTTTTTAAATGTTTGTTTTCAGTGTTTATTTTTGAGAAGAGGGAGGAGCAGAGGCTGGAAACAGGATACAAAGGTCTGTGCTGATAGCAGAGAGCTTGCTGTGGGGTTTGAACTCATACACTTAGCTTATCACCCTAGCTGAAGTCGGATATTTAACAGACTGAGCCATCCAGGTCATCCCCCCCCTTTTTTCTTTGATAATAGCTTTATTGAGATACAATCCACACACCATACAATTCACTTACTTAAGTGTACAATTTAGGGGCACCTGGGTGGCTCAGTTGGTTAAGTGTCCGGCTTCCAACTTTGGCTCAGGTCATGATTTCATGGTTCGTGGGTTCGAAACCGTACATTGGGTTTTGTGCTGACGACTAGCTCAGAGCCTGGAGCCTGTCTAAAGATCCTGTGACTCCTTCTCCCTCTGTCCCTTCCCTGCTCATGCTGTCTCTCTCTCAAAAATAAATAGAAAACATTAAGTGTACAATTTAGTCTTTTAGTATATTCAGAGTTTTACAACTATCACAACAATTTTCATCACCCAAAAAAGAAATTCCATACCCATTAGCTGTCACTCCTCATTTTCTCCCCAAGCCTTAGGCAAACAGTCTACTTTTGTAACTTGTAGATTTGCCTATTTAGTAAATGTACAGGTTTACATTTCATATAAATGGAATCATATACAGTCTTCTATGACTGGCTTCTGTAATTTAGCATAACGATTCCAAAGTTCGTATGTTGTGGCATGTGTCACTACTTCATTTTCAGCGTTAAATAATGTTCCAGTGTATGAACATTTGAGTTGTTTTCTACTCTTTGCTATTGAAAGTAATACTGATAAAATTTGTGTACAGATGTCAATGTGGGCATGTATTTTCATTTCTCTGGAGTATTTACCTATAAATAGAATTATTGGGTCATATGAGAACTCTGTGTATCATTTGAGGAACTCAGACTGTTTTCTTTTTTTTATTTAAAAATTATTTTTTATGTTTCTTATTTTTGAGAGGCAGTGTGAGCAGACGACGGTCAGAGAGAGAGAGGGAGATACAGAATTCCGAAGTAGGCTCCAGGCTCTGAGCTAGCTGTCAGCACAGAGTCTGACGCAGGGCTCGAACCCATGAACCGTGAGATGATGACTTGAGCCGAAGCCAGATGCTTAACTGACTGAGCCACCCAGGCACTCCTCAGACTATTTTCCAAAGTGGCTGTACCATTTTATATTCCCACCAGCAGTGCCTGGGAGGTCTCTAATTTCTGTAATCTTCACCAACACTTCTCTCTCTCTCTCTCTCTCTCTCTCTTTCTTTCTCTCTTTCTAACCTTTAATTGTTGGCAGTTGAATGTATTTAACTACTAAACTGCTGTCTTCAGTTTTAAGGAATTCGCTATTGTATTGGGCTGGTAATAATTATGTTTTATTACAAAGTAAAGGATGTTAATATAATATTAAAAGTAATGGAAGGTTACTATGTTTCTAACACTGGTAGTCACCAGACATAATCATGGAAAGTTCTAGCCTCAAACCTAGGAAGCTGCTGATGTTTTCCACATTGTTTGTTCTGTTTAAATTCATAAAACTTCCCATGCAGGATCTAGTCATATCTCACCTTTTCATGTCTCATGGAACTAAATTGAGGTTAGTAAATTTGGTGGAGAAAAATACTAAATTCTTAATGGAGTGAAGTCTATCATGCAAATATTAAACAGGAATTTAAATTTTATAACATAAAAGGTGTAATGAGGGACATTTATTAAGGGCATTAATTTATTATTTTTCTAGGAAAAATTCAAGTGGCATGAAAGTCCTTTTCTCCCCTAACAATCACTTAACTGTTTGACATATGATCCTCCAGAAAAATATTCTATTCATGTATAAACATAACTATGGATTTTTAAACTATAAATTTAATTATACTTAGAAGCATTTAATGCATCTTGTTTTTATTTTATTAAAAATTTTTTTTATGGTTTATTTTTGAGACAGAGAGAGATGGAGCATGAGCGGGGGAAGGGCAGAGAGAAAGAGAGACACAGAATCTGAAACAGGCTCCAGGCTCTGAGCTGTCAGCACAGAACCTGGTGCGGGACTCGAACCCACGAACATCAAGATCATGACCTGAGCCGAAGTTGGACACTTAACCGACTGAGCCACACAGGCGCCCCTGCGTCTCATTTTTAAACATAATAGTTTATTTTGACGATCTTTCCATGATCATATTTATGGATTGTCTCATTGTTTGTAACTGTTGCACAGTACTCCAGTTAAGGATATATTTTATTCAACTATCCCTGTATTGATGGGCAATTAATTATTCTCAGTTTTTTTACTTTTTTTCCAGAATTTTTATTTTTTATTTTTAAAAATAAAAATTATTTTACTGTTTTTATTTATTTTTGAGAGAGAGAGCATGAGCAGGGGAGGGTCAGAGAGAGAAGGAGTCACAGGATCTGAAGACAGGCTCCAGGCTCTGAGCTAGCGGTCAGCACAGAGCCCGACATGGGGTTTGAACCCACAAACCGTGAGATCACAACCTAAGCTGAAGTCGGACACTTAACCGACTGAGCCACCCAGGTGCCCCAGAATTTTTATTTTTTTTTAAAGTTTATTCATTTTGAGAGAGATGGGGCGGGGGTGGGGGTGGGTGGAGACAGGCAGAGAGGGAGGTGGACAGAAGATCTGAAGTGGGCTCCATGCTGACAGCAGAGAGCCCAATGTAGGGTTTGAACTCAGGAACTGCTAGATCGTGACCTGAGCTGAAGTCTGTGCTCAACAGACTGAGCCAGGTGCCCTACTCTTTTTTTTTTTTTTTTTAAGTTTGTTTGTTTGTTTGTTTAGAGAGAGTGGGAGAGCACAAGCAGGGGAGAGGCAGAGAGAGGGAGAGAGAATCTCAAGCAGGCTGTGCACTTACAGTGGTGGCTTGAACCCATGAACCACGAGATCATGACCTGAAGTTGGATGCTTAACTCAGCCACCTGGGCATCCCTCAGGTTTTTTTTGTTTGTTTGTTTGTTTGTTTTTGAGAGAGAGTATGCACGTGAGTGCAAGTGAGGGAAGGACAGAGAGAGAGAGGGAGACAGGATCGGAAGCAGGCTCCAGGCTCTGAGCTGCCAGCACATAGCCCAACACAGGGCTTAAACTCACAAACTGAGATCATGACCTGAGCCGAAGTCAGACACTTAAACGACTGAGCCACGCAGGTGCCTCAGTTTTTTACTCTTATAAGCAAAGCTGAAAAAGGACGTTTTTACATATCTTTATATTTTTTGTGAATAGATTTGCTGGATTAAAGGATATGTGTATTTAAATTTTACTAGTCAATTTATCCTTCAGAAATAATTTTTATTCCATGATGTAATGTATATGGGTATTATCAAACTATAATATTTAAAATTCTGATAAACCAGCTTTTACAGTGGTTGTTTTCTCTTAATTGTCAATGAAATTTAGCTTACTTTCCTGTCATTGGCCATTTATAATGTATGTGCAAGTTATCTATACTTGTCCTTTACCCATTTTTCATTAGGTTTTTTGTTTGTTTAAATTAGGATAAAGACTGTTTGCCTAAAGGGGGTAAATCATTTGTCAGATGTATTGCTTGTTGCAAATATCATTCCCATGTGTCATTTATTAATGATGTAATTTAAAATATTGTGCTTTCAAATTTGCTCAAAGTTGAACATGAAGGCAAGTGGAGAAAAATGTATTTATCACTGTCATGACGGTAGAATAGAAGAATTTGTGGGGTTTAGAGTAAGCTCTCCTAAAACATTGTCATGTGGATGATTCCTAGTCTATGAACAAACTTACTATTATTAAAAAATTTTTTTTAATGTTTATTTTTGAGAGAGCATGAGCAGGGGAGGGGAAGGGAGAGAGGGAAACACAGAATTCAAAGCAGACTCTAGGCTCTGAGTTGTTAGCACAGAGCCTGATGTGGGCCTTGAACTCACGAACAGTGAGATCATGACCTGAGCGGAAGCCAGCTGAGCCACCCAGGCACCCTATGAGCAAACTTGGTACAAATAAGTTACAGGCTGATACCGAATTACCTGTATTTTACTGTGAGAATGGTAATAGCCCCTTTCAAGAAATAAAATGTTAATCCGCACTTAAAATTCAATAATGTTTTGTTGTATTTCTGCTTTCTGTAAAAGCAGAAAGTTTTAGAAGTTCCTGAAGCTATAAAGAAAAAAGTCACTTAAATTGATGCTACTTAGAAGTAATACTTTTTTTTTTTTTTTAAACTAAGTTCTCTGCCCACCATGGGGCTTGAACTCACCACCCTGAGGTTGAGAATTGCATGCCCTATGACTGAGCCAGCCAGGTACCCCAAGAAGTAATACTTGTGATCTATTTTCTTCTGAATATGCTATAGTTTATCTCAAAATTCAGATACTATGTATTCATTTTATTTATTTTTTATTATTTTATTTTATTTATTTATTTATTTATTTATTTAATTTTTTAAAAATGTTTTATTAATTTTTGATACAGGAGAGACAGAGCATGAGAGGGGAAGGGTCAGAGAGAGAGAAGGAGACACAGAACTGGAAGCAGGCTCCAGGCTCTGAGCTAGCCGTCAGCACAGAGCCTGATGCGGGGCTCGAACCCATGAATGTGAGATCTGACCTGAGCCGAAGTCGGAGGCTTAACTGACTGAGCCACCCAGGCGCCCCAATGTATTCATTTTTAAAACAATATATTCTGAACATTTTCCCAGCTGTCCATTATTTAACTTTTTCTCTTTTGTTGAACCTGGGGATTTATTTTGCTTTCTAAACAATACTGTCTATTTAAGTTTCTTTATTTTGAGAGAGCATACGCAAGTGAGGGGAGGAGAGGAAGAGAGAGACAGGGAGACACAGAATCTGAAGCAGGCTCCAGGCTCCCCAGTATCAGCACAGAGCCCAATGCGGGGCTTGTACCCATGAACTGCGAGATCATGACATGAGCCTAAGTCATAGACACTCAACCGACTGAGCCACCTAGGTGCCCCTAATTTTCTTTATTTTTTTATTTTGAGAGAGAGCGAGCATATAAGCACACAAGTGGAGGAGGGGCAGAGAGAAGGAGAGACTGAATACTAAGCAGGCTCCACGCCATCATCTCAGAGCCGCATGTGGGGCTCGAACTCAGTAACTGTGATCATGACTCAAGCCGAAATCAAGACTCAGACACTTACCTGACTGTGCTACCCAGCACCGCTATATGATATTTTTAATGAGTAAGTTTTGTTCAGACAAGGAAATTCCTTTATAATGTATCTAATGTATTTCTGAGGCAATAATTTAGTAAATGAGAACACTAGGAGAAAGTATTAAGCTGAATATTTTAGCTTCTCATGTAATGCTCCACAAACACTTAGAGAAGGATTTGAGGCCTGGGTAAATCATCATTATGTTATTCTTCTGTATAATTAAAACTATCTATCAGTAACTTCAGAAATACGGAGAACCTTTAATGTTTGCTATTTTTATTTATGTATACTTTTGTTTACCAGTATTGAGTGCTTACATGTGTCAAGCACTGTTGTAAGTGCTGAGGGTACAGTGAACAAAACACTTGACTTATGGTGCTTATATTCTAGTGGGAGAGACAATGAACAAGAAGTATATGGCATCTTAGAAAGTGGTTAAGTGCTAAGGAGAAAAGAGTAAAATAGTTGAATTAGGGGTCTTAAGTCAAAGAAGATATTAAAAATTTGTATGCATGTGACAATTTAGATATTTCTGAAGAAATGTGACTTTTGGAATACATTCTCATCGTAAGGAAGGGACAGAGTTAACTAACTACGAAGATCCAAAAAAGAACATCTTACTTGAGAGCTAAAAAATAGCATGTTGGGGCCCATGGGTGGCTTCGATAGTTAAGCATCATCATTATCTGTGATTGCCCACCATAGAAGATGAAGATTTCTTTTTAAATCCCTCCATTGTGTTCTCCTTCGCTCTAACATACATTCCCATGTATTCCTCCAGTCTTCCTAAAGTTATATCATAATGATATATCTTCATTACTTAAAATTTAAGATGTAGTAAAATCTTACCTATTTTAAGGTTTATTTATTTTGAGAGAGACCAAGACAGCGTGAGTGGGGGAGATTGTGTGTGTGTGTGGGAGGGAGAATCCCAGGCGTGTTCCACACTGCAAGTTCAGAGGCCAGTGAGGGACTCGAATGCACAAAACTGTGAGATATGACATCAGCCAAAACCAAGACTTGGATATTTAATCGATTGAGCCACCCAGGTGCCCCCAAAATATTACTTTTTATTTCCCACATAATATTTTGTTTTCTATGTAGTTCCCTTATTTTGTTAACTCATTTGCTTTTCTATGTAGTTATCGCTAATCTCAAGAATTTTTTTGTAACAGCTTTATTGAGAGATAAGTTACAGTTAATGTAATTCTCCCATTTACAGTGTTTCATCCAATAGTTTGTAGCATATTTACACAGTTATGCAACCATTCTTGCTGCAATCAATTTTAGCATATTTTCATCACCTACCCAGAAAACTTTTTTTTTTTTAAAGGAGGCTTTATGCCCAGTGTAGAGCCCACTGTGGGGCTTGAACTACAATCATGAGCTCAAAACCTGATTTGAGATCAAGTCAAACACTTAACCGGCTAAGCCACCCAGGGGATCCCCCAAATATTTCCCCCCAGGAAAATCTTAACTGTTAGCAGTCATACCCCATTTCTCATCAACCTCTTCAATCCTAAAGAATCAGTTTACTTTTTGTATGTATTAGACTTGCCTTGCTTTGGCAGCATGTATGCTAGATTTGCCTGTTCTGAAAACTTCATATATACGTACATGTATATATGATCTTACTTCTTTAACTTAGCACAGTATTTCCAAATTTCATCTGTTGCTGAATAAACTCCCATTGTATGGACATACCACATTTTGTTTATCCATTTGTCTTTTGATGGACATTTGAGTTGTTTCTACTTTTTGGCTATTATGAATAACGCTTTTGTGAACATTTATGTACACATTTTGTATGGACATTCTTTTCATTTCTCTTGGGTATGTATCTAGGGGTGGAATATGTTAACTAGATCGTATGTTAACTATTTAATCTTGTGGGGAATTGCCAGACAGTTCTCCAAAGCAGCTGTATCATTTTACTTTTCACCAGTCTCCTGAAGTATTCTGAATTTTATTCTGCATAGTTGCCTTCTTGTATCTAGTTTACAGCTAGTTCATTCTCTCTGCCATCAGCCTGGGTGTTTCATGCTTCTACCTGTGTTTTATTGGCTGTTTACCTTATCATCTGTGTCATTGGTTCATTTTCTTGTTTTGGCATTTCATATCCTTCAGTAGATGTTTTTGAGGAGGTGTGCATAGCACGTGAATTTTTGAACTCTTATTCTAACTTGAGCTCTTAATGAAGCTGAATTGCTTGTCAGGGTATAGAAGTCTAGGTGGGAAATCATGTACCTTTAGAATTTTGAGGCTATTGCTCTATTACCTTCTTGGTTCCAAATGGGCTTTTTGAAATTCAAAACCATTTTAAATCCTATCCATTATATGTGAATTGTTTTCTTCTGGAAATTTGCAGGATCTTCTTTGTGTTCCCACTGTTCTGAAATTTCACATTGCTATGGGTACTTTTAATCTGGAAACTCATTTTCTTCAGCATTGGAAATTTTTCTTCATTTATTTCAATGATATTTTCTCCTACAAATTTTTGCTGTTAATATTTTGGAAGTGCCTGTTACCTGGATATTGGATTGCCTGGAGTAATCTCTAATTTACAATGCCTTTGGAGAGCCTGAGTGGTTCAGTTGGTTAAGCATCCAATTCTTGATTTTGGCTCAGGTCATGATCTCATCTGTGCTGGGCATGGAGCCTGCTGAAGATTCATATTCTCATTCTCTCTCTCTCTTTCTTTCTCTTTCTTTCTCCCTCTGCCCCTCCCCCACTTAGACAACCACATTCTTTCCCTCTCAAAAAACTAATTTTCAGTTTCTTTGTGTTTTTATTTTTATTATTTTTTAAATTAATCTCTACCCCAAATGTGGGGCTTGAACTCACTACCCCAAGATCAAGAGTTGCATTCTCTACCAACTAAGTCAGCCAGGTGCCCCATGTTTTTATATTTTTATTTTTTTATTTTGGCTCAGGTCATGATTTTGTGAGGCAACTAGGCAGAATAAAATTCATGCACTGACAGTGTGGAGCCTGCTTGGGATTCATTCTCTCTCTCTTTCTGCCCTTCCGTTGCTCATGTTTCCCCTTTCTCTCTCTCTCTCTCTCTCTCTCTCTCTCTCTCTCTCTCAAAAGAAATAAAACTTAAAAAAAAAATTACCTCACCTGGAGTGCTTGGCTGACTCAGTAGGAGGAGCACTTATTTGACTCTTGATCTCAGGGTTGTAAGTTTGAGCTCCACGTTAGGTGTGGAGATTACTTAAAAATCTTGGGGTTCCTGGGTGGCTCAGTTGGTTAAGCATCTGGGTCTTGATTTTGGCTCAGGTCATGATCTCACAGTTTGTGAGTTTGAGCCCCTTGTCACGCTTCCTGCTCAGAGCAAGGAGCCTGCTTGGGATTGTTTATCTCCCTAGCTGTGCCCCTCTCCCCGCTGCCACTAATTATTCTGAGACTTCTATCACCATAATTTAGTTTTGCCTATTTTCAATTTTATATAAGTGATATTGTTCCATTTTTCTTCTGTTTGTTATAATTCCTATAATTGTTTTTAGCGTTTACCCTAAATCAGAGTTTCTCAACTTTAACACTATTGACGCTTGGGGCGTCAATTTTTTGTTGTGGAGTAGGGGGTTCTGTGTTTTGTATGATGTTTAGCAGCATCCCTGGTACCATTAGGTACTTGTTGCAGCTGTCTCTCGCTCCCTCAGTTTTGATACAGTCTTTAAGCATTGCCGGATATCTTCTTGGGGAGTAAAATTGCCCCTGGTTAAGAACCACTGCGTTAGATACTATAATCTGCATTCCTTTTAAAAAAAAATATGTATGTATGTATGTATGTAATCTCTACACCCAGCGTGGAGCTCAGACTTGTGACCCAGAGATCGAGTTGCATGCTTTTCTGGCTGAGCCAGTCAGGTGCCCCTCAGTATGCATGCATTCTTTTTTTTTAAGATTATTTTGAGAGAGAATACACGTGTACATGCAGGGGAAGGGTAGAGAGAGGGAGAGAGAAGAATCCCAAGCAGGCTGAGCACTGTCAGTGCAGAGCCCAATGTGGGCCTCCATCCCATGAACCATGAATCATGACCTGAGCCAAATTCACAAGTCAGATACTTAACCACTGAGCCACGCAGACACCCGTGCATTCTTAACTTATTACATTTTAGTTTAAGTTACTTACTGCTTTTCAAAAAAACCAAGAACCACGTAAGAGTTGAATTCCAGTCTGTCCCCCTTGCCATTTGTGCTACTGATACCAGATATTTTAGTTCCACATGTCTTATGAACCTCCAGAGTAGTAGTATTGTTTTACATATTTAATCCTTATATTGTAAAATAAGCAGAAAATCTCACACACACACTTTTTTGTGTGTAATATTTATTTTTGAGAGAGAGAGAGAGAGTGTGTGTGTGTGTATGTGTGTGTGTGAGTGGACCAGAGAGACAGAGACATAGAATCCGAAGCAGGCTCCAGGCTCCAAGGTGTCAGCACAGAGCCCAACACAGGGCTTGAACTCATGAACTGCAAGATCATGACCTGAGCCGAAGTTAATGCTTAACTGACTGAGCCACCCAGGTCCCCCCTCTCCATTTTTTTTTTTTTTTGAGTGAGGCAAATATTCATGAGACTACATTACCCAGGTCAAAAAACAGAACTATTTTTCAGCTATCCAAGAATCCTTCCTGTGTTCTATTTTGATTATAACCTCCTTCCCTACCCCTTCCCAGATAACCACTGTTCTGACTCTTAACAGTAATCTTTTCCTTATTCTTTATAGTTTTATCACCAAGTGTGCATTCATAGACTATAGTGTTACTCATTTTTGAAAATTTGGTGTCGTTTAAGTTATTTTTAAACTACAGTTTACCCCTCCTTCCCTTTCTTCACGTTTTTTCTCTTGAAGAACCCTGGCCAAATTTTGAATTTTACTGATTGCATACCTCATGTTGCAGTTGAGCATGTTCCTTCATCCTCTGTATTTATTACAAATTGGTAGCTGGATTCACAGCCTTGGTCAGACTCTGGTTCAGTCCTTGAGGTATTGTTATAGGCAGTGTTGTGTTCTTTCATCAGGAGTTATGTTACTGGTTTTCTCTTTGATTATCATGTTAGTAGTTGGGCTCAGTGCACAGATCAATTAAAGATTGACAATTACAAAACAGTGACATTCTGTTATTTCTTTATTTTATTTATTAGTTGGGATACTTTCATTAAGAGATGCTTCTGCTTATCTACCAGTTATCCAAAGTTACAGTTCATATATAGGAAAGGCAGGATACATACTGGATCCTATGTCTTTCAAGATAGCAAATTAGTTCCCTATTATCCTTTCAGAACTATTTATTTATTTATATTTATTTTTGTTATTTATTTAAATTTTTTTTTTATATTTTACTTGTATTTGAGAGAGAGAGACAGCATGAGCAGGGAAGGATCAGAGAGAGGGGGAGACACAGAATCTGAAGACAGGCTCCAGGCTCTGAGCTGTCAGTACAAGCCCGACATGGGGCTCAAACCCACGAACTGTGAGATCATGACCTGAGCCGAAGTCAGACACTTACCGACTGAGCCACCCAGGCACCCCTTTTATTTATTTTTTGAGAGAGAGACAGTGTGAGCAGGGGAGGGACAGAGAGGGAGAGAGAATCTGAAGATAGGCTCTGGGCTCTGAGCTACCTGTCAGCACAGAGCCCCATGTGGGGCTTGAACCCATGAGCCGTGAGTTCATGACCTGAGCCAAAGTCGGATGCTCAACCAACTGAGCCACCCAGGTGCCCCAAGAACTATTTTTAAAATATAATTATGAATTTAGGAATTCAAATATCTGATGGGTTTTAACCAATGGCAATTATTAATATTATTGATGTTTAGATCATCCTACCTTTGGCCAGTTGAAGCCTACTCACATTAGCTTTTGAATAACTTGATCCACTCCAGGTGTTCTATATAGCATCCTTGCTATCTGATATGACCAAGTGTTTCAGGCTTATTTTTTACATTTCCTGCTCCAGATTGGTAACCACTTGGCTTCTCCAAGACACGCTGGTTGTTAGTGGAAAATGATATTTGAGAATGTCATCTGGGCGTTGGGCATGTGCATTTCTTCTCTGAGTTATCATTTTGTGTAGGACAGAGTTAGGAGTGATGTATATACATCTGTTTCCACACACAACCACGTACACACACATTTTTAGGACATAATGTCTTTTATATGACATCTATATCTCCTTTTTTTCATACCCAAAATTCTGTTCTCAAAGATATAGGGAATAAGGAGTTAAAATGTCATCATCATTATTATTTTTTTTAAATTCTTGTTTATTTTTGAGTGGGAGAGAGAGTGGGGGAGAGGCAGAAAGAGAGGGAGACACAGAATCTGAAGCATGCTCTAGGCTCTGAGCTGTCAGCACAGAGCTTGACGTGAGGCTCAAACCCACAAGCCTCGAGATTGTGACTTGAGCCTAAATCAGGCATTTAATCGACTGAGCCACCCAGGCACCCCTAAAATGTCATCATTATTAATTACTCATTTGTTTTATCCCACATTATACAGTAATCTCAGGATAGCAATATTAATAATACTACCAATATGATCACTGAACAGTTGCGTAAATTGTTTTGCATATGCTATTTCCATTTCCTCCTTAGAGCTGTACTATCTAGCTACACCATCAGATTATATTGATATTACATACTATATTCTTTTAATCTCTACTTATTTTTAGTTATATAAGCAATTATATAGTTCAGTGGAACTAATAGTTCAGAGGTTGACATACTTTTTCTGTAAAAGGCCAGATATTTTAGGCTTTGTTGGCCAGAAGGAAAAAATCAAAGTTATTATTACATAGTTACTTATATAATGAGAGAAAACAAATTTCCACAAAACCCTATTGACAAAATTCAAAATGTAAATAGTTGAGTATAATTTTTTATAATGCAGGTCTATTAATGAGAAGAATGGAATTAATTTTGGGGGTTAGATAATGCTTAATTGGGGTTCAGAGCTCTTACCATTAAGATTGATTGCAGGTGTTCATTTGTTAATGTTGATCTCTAATGAGATTTTCTTTTTGAAAAACCTTCACACAGATTGGCACTGCCAGGTACAAACATCAATCAATGAGTATATGATCTTAATTGAAATATTTATTGCTTTGAAGGCATTTATAAAATTCTGTTAGATTTTTGATATTTGTCCTTTAGCATATCATTATAGTGCAGGTTAATCACTTCCGTTGTAGGTTAGGTTGAAGCTCCTCAATTACACAGTTAAATGGATTGATTTTTAAAATACGAATTTTCTATCTTACTTGGCTTTGGGTCCAAAAAACACTGCTTAAACTGTCCTTGAGTTCAGTAAATAGACTATTTTGCAAATTTGTATGGAAATCTTGTTTTAACTTTTGACTGAACCAAAAGTGTATAATGTGGTTTGCCATTACATACGATTCTAATAGCGTTAGCTGTTATTAAAAATATTTTAGGCCTTACCTGCAGTATGTTTTTTAAATAAGCAGTATTTTGTTAATTTTAAATTTATCAAGAAACATCAAGTTTTCAGCAAAACTAAATTTTCAGATCCATTTGGTGTTCTATAATAATGGTTGAGGCTGATGTATTTTCCTGGGCTCAAAAAATTATAGCAAAACTGCCAAGCCATGGAACTGCTGAGTAGTGGGGCAAGTCAGGATATTCAGTTTCTCTTTTGGAACCAATGATGGTGAAGTCCACGAAAGCAAATGAAATTTATCTTTTGGCACTACTGGTCTGTAAGACGTGATGGGTTCAGATATCTTCCCCCAGAATACCTGCTGCTTAATATGGTAAATGATCATAGCCTTGAAATACGTTAAACATTTTACATATTCACATTTTGTTAATTTTTCCCACTAAGCCTTTTTCTGTACCACACACATTTTACAGTTCTTAGATTCCACTTCAGGTTGCACTGAATTAATGATTTCTTAAGTTTGAATATACTCTTTAGTAGTTTCACATAGACATTCATAGAGGGTAATTTTTTAGTTAACTCAAACTCTGTATTGACTGATCAAAACAATTGCTCAGTAATCCTCAACAACTGTTAACTCATCTATAGTCAAGAAAACTTGTTAGAAATCATTTGCCTTGTTTTTAAATTGACTATGGCTATTGCTCTCAATATCCTCAGCTTGCTTGAACAACTGTTCTCTCTTGAAGGCTAATCTTAAAACAAGTTCGTTTTCTCTAGACACATTTCCTTGACTGCTATAATCAAACACTATTTTAACTCACTGTCAGTAAGTGACTTTCCTTGCGAGGCTGACAAATGAGCTACTCACACACGTGTAGTTGCAGTTTAATTTTTTTATTTTATGAAGAAATTATGAGATAATTCAATTTAAAAAGTTTTTAATTTTTCTAATGCTTTCCTGTAGTTGGGAACTCTTTTGATGATTACAATCTGGGAATGTCTATATATGTTGTATTCTTTTAGCATAGTTATAGTGCCATTACATAATAAAGACAATGCCTTGCCATCTATTTTGATGACAAAACATACTCCACTGTGCCTTGATAGTGACATTTAAAGTGCACTTTCTTGTTTTGACATGATGGGTTATGCACTCATAAATAAAATTAAAATGTCATGTGCAGCTGTATGTGTGACACTCCGTGCTGTCAGATATAACTACATCACTGCAATTTATAGTGCACCGTGCTGCGGCAGTGTGAGAGGGCACTACATAGTCTCCATTGCAGCTACTCAACTCTGCATTGCAGCCTTAGAACAGCCATGACCAATCATAAGAAAATGAGTGTGATGGTGTTCCAATAAAACTTTATTTTATGGATATTGAAATTTGAATTTTATATGTTTTTAGGCATCACAAATACTCATTGTATTTAACCACATATTTCCCATTCCAGAGTTTTTTATCACTTCCTGCAGTGGTACTTTTTTGCTTGTTTATTTACTTATTTATTTTGAAAGAGAGAAGTGCGAATGGGGCAGGGTCAGAGAGAGAGGGCGAGAGAAAATTCCCAAGTAAGTTCCATGCTGTCAGTGCACAGCCTGACACCGGGCTCTATCCCATGAACCATGAGCTCATGACCTGAGCCCAAATCAAGAGTTGGATGCTCAGCTGACTAATCCATACAGGTGCCCCTGCAGTGCTACTTTTAAATGTTTTCCTTCAGCCTGAAGAACTTGCTTGCAATAAATTTTGTAGTGCAAGATTGCTGGCAACAATTTCTCTCGGTTTTTGTTTGCCTGAAAACATCTTTATTTTTTGAAGGTGGTTTTTGCTGGGTGTAGAATTGTAGCTTTTTGGCAGGGGGCAGTGGGGGTTGGGGGAAGGAAAAGGGGAGCAGAAGGGAAAGGGGAGCAGAAGCTTTCAGTATTCCAAAATCATCATTTTCTTGTTTTCTGGCTTCCTTAATTTCTTTTTCCTCTTAGCTTTATGGAGATAAAATTGACATATAACTTTAAGTTACATAAAGTTTAAGTTGTACAGTGCAATAATTTGATAGGTGTATATATTGCAAAATGATTACCACAGTATGGTTAGTTAACATATCTTTCATCTCTCATAATTACCATGTTTTTGTTATTATGGATTGGTGAGAATGTTTAAGATCTACTCTCTTAGCAGGTTTCAAGTTATATGGTTGTTAACTACAGTCCCCATGCTATACATTTGATCCCTAGAACTTAGTCATTTTAAAACAGGAAGTTTGTACCCTTTAACCAACATCCCCACCCCCCACTGCTGCCCCCATCTCAAACCCCTGGTAACCACCAATCAATCAACTCTCTGTTTCTATGTGTTTGACTTTTTTAGATTCCACAAATAAGTGAGATAATACAGTATTTGTATTTCTTAGTCTGACTTAATTTTACTTCGCATAATGCCCTCAGTGTTCATCCATCTTCTCCCAAACAGCAGGATTTTCTTTTATGGCTAAATAATATTCCATTGTATATATATTGGCTTTCTTAATTCCTTTTGACAAGTCAGCTATCAGTACAATTATTGCTACTTTAAGGTAGTGTCATTTTTTTCTTCTGGCTACTTTAAGATTTTCTCTTTGTCTTCAGCATCTTATGGTGTGCCTAGATGTGGTTTTCTTGGCATTTATCCTGCTTTTGGTTCACTGAGCCTTTTTTTTTCTTTTTAAGTTTATTTAATTTTGAGAGAGAGAAAGAGCACAAGTGCACGTGCATGAGCGGGGGAGGGACAGAGAAGGAGAGAGAATCCCAAGCAAGCTCTGCATTGTCAGCACAGGGCCCAACGCAGGGTTTGAACCCACAAACCATAAGGTCATGACCTGAGCCAAAATCAAGGGGTCCCTACGTGGCTCGTTGGTTGAGTCATTATTTGGCTCAGATCATCATCTCATGGTTTGCGAGTTCAAGCCCTGCGTTAGGCTCTTTGCTGTCAGTGTGGGCTCACTTCAGATCTTCTGTCCCCTTCTCTCTCTCTGCACCTCCCCACTCATGCTCTGTCTCTCTCTCAAAAATAAACAAACATTTAAAGAGCCTAACACTAAATCGACTGACCCACCCAGGTGCTCCAGTTCACTGAGCTTCTTAAATTTGTGTGTAGTTCATCAGTTTTGGAAAATTCTTAACCATCTCTTTGTATATTGCTTTTACCCTGTTCTGTCTCTCTCAGCTCCATTTATAGATTAGACCTTTTGTAATTAGGTCCTACCTATCTCTTACACTCTGTTCTATCCTGTCCTTTTTTTTTTTTTTTTCCTTTTCTGTGCTTCACTTTGAACATTTTTTATTGACCTGAATTTGAGTTCACTAATCCTGTTTGATGCTGTTCCAAATCTGCAGTTAAATCTACTCAGTGAGTCCCCAGTTCTAGATACTTTATTTCAGGTTTAGACTTTTTAAACTAGGTTCAAGTTATTTGTTAAAGTTTATTTTAAAAATTAATTCTGGGGGCGCCTGGGTGGCTCAGTCGGTTAAGCCTCCCACTTTGGTTCAGGTCAGATCTCTCGTTTGTGGGTTCGAGCCCCGCATCAGACTCTGTGCTGACAGCTAGCTCAGAGCCTGGAGCCTGCTTCCGGTTCTGTGTTTCCTTCTCTCTCTGCCCCTCCCCCTCTCATGCTCTGTCTCTCTTTGTATCAAATAAATAAAACATTAAAAAAAGTTAAAAAAAAATTAATTCTGCACATCTTTTTCTCTATTTTCTTTTAATGTACTAATCATTGTCATTTTAAAGGCCTTGTCTACTAACTAGAATATCTGGGTCATCTGTGGATTTGTTTCTATACCTTTTTCCTCTCTTGATTATCAGTCATTATTCTGCCTCGCTATATGTCAGTTTTTTATTATATGTCAGAGAATGCATATAAAAAAACCACAGAGGCTGAGATAATATGAGGCTGAGATCATCTTTATCCAAAGATGCTTTCCTCTTTCCCTCTGTTAGGAAGATAGGTTGTCGGGCTGTTCCTTTCAAACTAGGCAAGGATTAATTTAGACTGGGGCTTGGGTTACTGTTTAGTAAGACTCAGTCTGTCTCTGGTTGCCCTTGTGTTTCTGGTATGCCCCTCTGGACTTTTCTTTGAGAGAGGTGAATCTATGTCTCCTCAGCTTTGGATGACTACAGGAAATGGAATTCTGTCCTTCCTAAGTTCTGAGTTAGCTTTTTGTAAAACCTCTTGACACCATGCAGCTATAAAATCTGAAGGGAGATTGTGTTTTTGTGTCCATGCCCTAGAGCCAGCAAATTTCCCTTGGGGAAAATTGGCCTTGTGTTTTAAGCACTTGCCCTTCATTCCAACCCAGTGTGACCACTAAAAACTGATTTCTCTTTCTCTTAGAGTCCCCTTATTTAAGCCCATTCTCCTTTTTCAGCATTCCCCTCCCCCTGCTCAATTGGCAAAATGCCTTCTACCACTGAAAAAGAAAATGAATAAATTGGCCATCAGTTTCTGGTTCATAAAAGACTCCTCTTTCTGAAATTTTAGTTCAAATACTTGTTACTTTTATCAGTTTCTATATTCTTTCCAAAAATACGACTTTTTGCAAACTGCCCTCACTCCCTGTCACCTTGCACCATTGCAGTGAGAACATTGGTCTGCTGTGACCTACTGTATCCTACTTGGAAGAATTGTCTCCTACTTAATATCAAGTGACCAAAAAGCTGGTGAAGTTCTAAGTGTATGCATGGCAGACAACTTTTAACATCTTTATATGGTGATCTGGTTAGCCTTTTCCTGATGGAACCTCTTAATGTCCCTGTCTTTAGACCTTTCTTTTGGGCCTGTGAGTTTCCTCAGTGGAGGCTCTTGTTTTCTGTCTGGGGAGTAAGAGACTAACTGCTAACATTCTGAGTCATCTGGGCAAGACAACTAGGGTTGTCAGCTTAGAGCATATTATCTTTTCCTTAATGCTCACCGTTTGCCTGTTTGCAGCATGGAGTAACTGCCCTACACTGAGCAGAATGTTGCCCAACTCAAAGACTTTGACCTTCTCCAGAGAATAGAGCATCTTCTGGCAGGAGCATCCAGCTGCATAAATCAGGGAGGGGATTTGAGAAGCTGACTGCTTTGTAAAGAAAACTTCAGGCAGTTTCTCTTTAGCTCTCTCCTGTTCCCACTTCCAGAATTACTTGATGCTTCCAGTTCTCAAGACTTTGGTGGGGAGGTGGTTGTATATATAATGTGGGTTCTCTGTTTTTCCACTACTATTAAGACAACTTTCTCTGGTCAGTTGGAATAATGTGTTTCTTCTCCATCTGTTTTCTACTGTCCAAAATTTAATTGCTTTGTCTCTTTGACCATTGTCTTTGTCCTTGTGGGTGTGTGCTTTAAAAAAAAAAAAAAGTCCTATATTTTAACTTTTAGTGGGTTTGAGGATGAGTAAAAATAGGAGCTATGACTTCAATCTACAATACTAAAAAAAGATAACGGTACAAAACTCACAAGGCATAAAAGGGTACTTACAGCAAAAATTTAGTCTGAGTAATCTATTCTACTGGTTTGTTTGGTTTGTAATGCAACCTTTATCATAATCCAAATTCCCCTGTTTACTTAGGTCTATTTCTGTTGTTTGTTCATTAATCTCTACCTAGTTTTACTTCTCTTGGTTTAGAATACATTTTTAATGTCTATTAGGGTTATTTTCCTCTCATTATTTTTTGTTTTTTTCTGAGAAATTTCATGAGTATTCTTCCTTGTTTTTTTTGTTGTAGGACCTTTTGGTTTTCTTTCTTTCTTTTTTTTAAAATAGTTTATTGTCAAATTGGTTTCCATATAACACCCGGTGCTCTTTCCCATTGTAGGAACCTTTGAATCCAATTGGCTGGGTCTCTCCAAAATCCTTTTAGTACCTTTTTGTTTGTTTGTTTTTAGTCATTGCATTACATTTAAAAGTTAATTTGGAGAGAGTTTACATCTTGATAGTATTAAAATCTTTCTATGGCCTTTCATATATTCAGAGCTCCTTTTCTATATCTTTCAGACCTCTTATTTATTTGGTTTTCTTTAAAAATTTTTTTAAAATAAATTTTGTTTTTTAAAAATTTTATTTATTTTGAAAGAGAGGGAGCCAGTGGGGGAGGGGTGGAGAGAGAGAATCCCATGTGGGCTCCATGCTACATGGAGCTCCATCTAATGAACAGTAAGATCATGACCTGTGCCGAACTCAGGTCAGATGATCAACTGACTGAGCCACCTGGGCATCCCTGTATTTTTTTTTAAGACTATATTTAGAACAGTTTGAGGTTCACAGCAAAATTGGGAGGAAGATACAGGGATTTCCCATATGCTACTGACCCCGTGCATTGCATAGCCATTATCAGTTTCTCCCATCTTCTCCCATAGTGGTACATTTGTTAAAATTGAGGGACCTACATCAACACATCACAATCACATTCCCATTTCGCATTCAGGTTCACTCTTCGCATTCCACGTTCACAAATGTGTAATCACCTATGTGATCCTTAATAAAGAGTATTTTCACTGCCCTGAAAATCCTTTGTGGTTTTCTGTTCATCCCTTCCACCTCCGAATCACTGGCAACTACTGATTTTTTTTCTACTTCTATAGTTTTGGCTTTTTCAGAATGCCATACAGTTGGAATCATTTGGTATTTAGCCTTTCAGATTGGCTTTTATTTAGTAATAGACATGTAACATCATCCTCCATGTCTTTTAGTGGCTAGATAGCTGATTTCTTTTTAGCATTCAGTAATAATACATTGTCTAGATATACCACAGTTTGCTTCCATTTACCCACTGGAGCACATCTTGGTTGCTTCACATTTTGACAGTTATTAATAAGGCTGCTATTAGTATTTATGTACAGGTTTTTGTGTGGACATAACTTTTCAACCGATTTAGGTTTTTTGGTTTGTTTATTTTTGAGAGAGAAAGACAGAGTGCAAGCAGGGGAGAGGCAGACACACACACACACACACACACACACACACAATCTGAAGCAGGTTCCAGGCTCCAAGCTGCCCTCACGGGGCCCAACGCAGGACTCAGACTCATGAACTGTGAAATCATGACCCAAGCCGAAGTTGGACACCCAACCAACTGAGCCACCCAGGCTCCCATCACCTGATTTGGGTTTTAAATACCAAGGAGCATGGTTGCTAGATTGTATGAGTAGGTTTAATTGTAAGAGCCTGCCCAGCTGTCTTTCACAGTGCCTATATCATTTTACATTCCTACCAGCAATGAATAAGCATTCTAGTTGTTCCACATCCTTGTCAACATTTGATTTTGTCAGTGTTTTGGATCTTAACCATTCTAATAGGTGTGTAGTGGAATCTCATTATTTTAATTTGTAATTGTTGACGTGTAATGCTGAGAAGTCTTTTCATATGTTTATTTGCTATCTGTATGTCCTTAGAGGTCTGTTTAGATCTTTTGCCTGTTTTTAAATCATGTTATTTTCTTATTGTTGAGTTTTACGAGTTCTTTGTGTATTTCGGATTAGTCTTTTATCACATGTGCCCCCCCCCCCTGCTTTTTTAAAGTATTCTCTACACCCAGTATGGGTGTTGAGAATCACAACCCCAAGATCAAGAGTCACATGTTTCACTAACTAACCCAGCCAAGCGCCCCTATTACTTGTGTCTTATGCCATGAAGTCCAACTTACTAATTCATTCTTTTGGGCCTTTAGCGTTGTATCTAAAAAGTTATTGCCAAATCCAAAGTCATCTAGATTTTTCTCCTGTGTTATGTTCTAGTTTTATGGTTTTGTGTTTTGCATTAGGTCTGTGGTCCATTTTTTTGTGGAAGAGTGTAGTGTCTGTGTCTAGATACTATTTTTCACACAAATGGTATCACACTTAACTTGTAGCACCCTCCCATTTTTTTTTTTTTACTTAGTATCTACTTTCCTTGTCTTTAAAGAGTATCCTCATCCTTTTTCTTTAGTTATTAATCTTGTACGTTCAATTTTATTGCTAAGTAATTGGTCTTTATTGTTGCTATTTCAAATAGGATTTTTTATTACTTTGTTATTTTTTTTAAGTTTATTTATTTTGAGAGAGAGCATGAGCAGGAGAGGGGCAGAGAAGGGCAGGGGGAGAGAGAATCTCAAGCAGGATTAATGCTGTTGGTGGTTGTTGGTACAGAGCCCCACATGGGGCTTGATCCCATGAACTGGTGGATCATGACTTAAGTGGAAGTTAAGAGTCAGGAGTCAGATGCTTAGCTGACAGGGCCAACCATTTACCCCTCAAATAGGTTATTTTCTAAGTAGATATTTGTATGTGGGAGTACTTTGGAATTTATTGTGTTAATTTGCACCAACACCCAACTGAATTGTTACAATTTGTAATAATTTTCTAGTTGATTTTATTTCCATATAAAGCAGATATTTTGAAAATCAGGATAGTTTTAGTTATTATAATTTTTATATTTTTCCTTTCTCTATTTACATTTATGTCTTTCTCTTATTCTCTTATTCTTATTTCTCTTTTATTGGCTAGTATGTGCAGTATAAAGTTAATCAACTGTGATGAAGAATGTCCTTATCTTTTTCCTACGCTTACTGAGAATGCTTGTGGCACTTAACTAAACATTATGTTGGGTTTTGAGTTAGATACAATATGCTTTACCATGTTATAGAAGTACCTAGCCTTTTTTTTTTGTTTCTTGTGTTTTTAATTTAATTTTATTTATTTAAAAAAATTTTTTTAATGTTTTATTTATTTTTGATACAGAGAGAGACAGAGCATGAGAGGGGGAGGGGCAGAGAAAGGAGACCCAGAACCGGAAGCAGGCTCCATGCTCTGAGCTAGCTGTCAGCACAGAGCCTTACGCGGGGTTCGAACCCATGAACCTGAGATCTGACCTGAACCGAAGTTGGAGGCTTAACCAACTGAGCCACCAGGCGCCCCGTACCTAGCCTTTTTAAATTAAATTGAATTAAATTTTTATTTATTTTTGAGAGAGTGCATGTGAACTGGGGAGAAGGGTGGATGGATAGAGAGAATCTCAAGCAGCTCCCTGCTCAAGGCAGAGTCTGACATGGGGCTGGATCCCACGACTCTGGGATCATGACTTGAGTTGAAATTAAGAGTCAGACACTTAACCAGTTGCGCCCCCCAGTCTAAGGAGTCTTAATCTGAGAAAATTGTCTAACTCAACAGAGAATTAACAAAGATAACGATAGCTGCTGTTTATGAAGAGGTTAAGATGTGCCCTGCCCTGTGCTAAGGGGAATGTGAATATACGTAATATATCCAGACTTCCATTAATTACTAGCTGTATGACCTTGTGCCAGTTTCTAAAACTCTTTTTATTCATTTTTCTCTTTGTAATAAGGAGTTTGATGACAATACCTACCACACAGAGTTGTTTTAAGAATTAAATGAATTAATAGGGGCTCCTGGGTGACTCAGTCAGTTGAGTGGCCTAGTTTGGCTCAGTCACCATCTCACCGTTTGTGAATTTGACAAAGCCCCTATCAGGTCACTGCTGTCCACGCAGAGCCTGCTTCGGATCCTGTGTTCCCCATTCTCTCTGCCCCTCCTTGCCTCTCAAACATTAAAAAAAAAAAAAAAGGAATTAAGTGAATTAACATGCAAAGACTTTAGAGCAGTGCCTGGCACATAATAAGCCCTCAGTGAGTGAGAGTCGCTACTCCCGTATTTCTTAAAATAATCCCATGAGGTATATTACTGGATCAGTTATGTATATGTGGGGAAACTAAGGCTCATAGGGTGTTTCATAGTCCAAAGTTATGCAGTTTAGTCTGCATTCCTGATTTTGTAGCTTATTAAGTCTGTCTGTATTAATTTTATTTTGCCCTGGCTCCCAGAGCAGGATAGTTGGATGTTCAGACAAGAGATTTGTCAGGATGTTGTCTTGTGAGAGGACCAGATAGACCCCTGCTACCGGTGTTTGGAATGGAGTATAGCATTCAGAAAGAGATTGGCTCTTGCAAGAAGAAACAAAATACACTTTTAGAACAAGAACTTCAGAATTAGAGTTGGAGCACATGTTGACATTTGAGCTGGAGGAAAGAGGTTGGAGTCCATTAATTAGACCATTCAGGGTGCAACTGAATCTGAGGATAGAGGACTTCTACATGGTAATCAAGTTAGAATGTTCCTGGGAGTTAGGGATGTCCTCATTCTGTGGGTGTCGAAAAGTGGCAATAGCTGCAAGGACAATTACATCAGAAACTGGTAATGAGGGTGGCGTTAGTTCATTTCTCAGTCATTTGTATTTACTCTTCATCTCATAATACCAGACCAGCTGTGCCTGATATCAGCTGGCATCATGAGCTACAGAACTCATGTCATGGTTTGGATGCCTTTTGCAATAACAAGTTTCTTCTGTGTCTTGATGGCTGATGATGGAACTGACCTGCCTGTCTGGATTCCTGACTTCTGGCTTACTCTTAACCTCTTAAAATTTGCCTGTCCCTCCAAATCCTGCTAATCCAGATTCCTTACTGCCTTCATATTATTGATTTAGTACTTGCTTTTTTCCTTTAATTAAATTTAATTTTCATTTATAGAAATAATTAAAATATATATAGTTTTATATATATCCCTACTCCCAAAAGCAGTCTCTCTCAGCTGTTTTAGAAAGGAAGAGTGAGTGAGTCTTTGGTTACTTCCCATGTTTACTTCCAGCATAAGCCATGCCCGAGGTGAATTCTGCCTCCAGACTCAGTCACATATTGCCAGTATTTATTTAAACCAGTTTTTTTGTTATTGTTCCTGGTGTTAATAATCATACTTCTCAGTTCATGGCTCTGTATCTTTATTTGCCCATACTAGACCTTTTTCTTGTTTTTTGATGGTAGATGATAGATAGGTTTGTATGTATCCGTTTCTTTTTATTCCTATTCTCACTTCTCCTTCCTTCTTTTTCCTTAGGCAACCATTCTTCGTTCTTTTTCTCCCCCCCCCCCTTTTTTTTTTTTGAAGTAGCCTTCAGGCCCAGCACATAGCCCAACACGGGGCCCAACATGGGGCTTGGACTCATGACTGTGAGTGATATCATGACCTGAGCTGAAGAGTTGGATGATTAACTGACTGAGCCACCCAGGTGCCCCACCCGCCTTAGGCAACCATTCTAATGTGTTTATGAATATTATTTGATAGGCACTCATAAGAATCATTAAACAAATAGTTTTTACAATGACAGACTTGGAGAAAAGCTCCAAGAACTTTCTTCCTGAACCATTTGGTAGTAAGTTGTCAATCTCTTAATTTCCCACCATTTCTCTAAATATTTTAGTTTATTTCCTACAAACAGTATTATTCTATATCATCTAAATATACTATCAAAAACTAGGAAATTAACATTGAGACATCAGTACCATCTAATCCTAAAGCCCCATTCAGCTTTGCCAATTTTCTTAATACTGTTCTTTGTAGAAGAATTCAGAATCATGTGTTCCTTTTGCTTTTAGTTGTTGTGTCACTATAATCTATCTCAGACTCTAATCATCTCTTGTGTTTTTCTAGACTTCAGTGCCCTTGATGGGTTTGATGGTTACAGGACACCTATTTGTAGAATATCCCTCAGTTTGAATTAGTAATGTTTCCTCATGTTTATTTCAATATGGCACATGATTGTGATTTGTCTCATTACTGGTGATGTTCACTTTGGTTACTTAGAAGATACCTGCCATGTTTCTATAAAGTTACTCTTCTCTTTTGTAGTGGTTAAGTATTTTGTGGGAAACTATTTTGAAGCTATATAAACATTTAGTTCCTACTCAGCTTTCAATTGATTTATGTTTGTATGGATTCATAGTTTCCTTTTGTATTCGGTGGCTGATGATATGCATTCAGATATAAAACTATATACATACACATTGCATTGGTATAAATGATGTAGTTTTATTTTATTTTAATATATAATAGTGTATTAAAGTGTTAAAATGTGATCTAAATCTGGAAGGTCATATATCAGAATGTTCAGGATAATTATCTGGTTGGTGTGAGTAAAACTCTACCATTATGAGATAGGGTGGAGCCAAAAAATTTAATCACACAAGATATAAGCTTAGTGTTATTTCTGGCTGTACTGAAGTTACAGGGGGTCCTGGCTGCAGTTTTGTGCCACCTGATGGCATTTGTCCATTTCAGTATAATATAAATGGTGACAAATCTGGTTGGTTAGGACTTCATGCTATTTTAGGTGTGGTTAGTTGATACCAGCTTCTTTGACACAATCTGGTGAAATTGGGCCAGGTGAGTACTGGGTATGAGAAGACCTATTCTCTACCTCTTTGCTTTCTAAGACAGGTGGCCTGCTTTTCTCTTCCTGGCCTTAACCTTGCCTCTGTCAGGTTAGGGGCAAGCAGGTGGATATATTTACTGTACTATTGGTGATTTTTATTTTCTCTATTTTGAAAATCTGTACTTTCTGAGATTCCTCACATTAACATGTATGAAGTATTAATAAAGTCTTTTAAAGTTTATTTATTTTAAGAGAGGGATCAGGGGAGGAACGGAGAGGTGGGATAGGGAGAGACAGAGAGGGAGGGAGAGAGAAGTGGAGAGAATGAATGAATCATAAGCAGGATCCATCCACACTGCAGTGCAGAGCCTGATGTGGGGCTCAAACCCAGGAACCGTGAAATCATGACCTGAGCCAAAGTCCAGAGTCAGATACTTAACTGACTGAGTCACCCAGGTGCCCCAAGTAATAATAACAGAATATATTAATAAAGACAAAGATGGAAGGCTCAGCTGCCACAGGAGTAAGGGAAACCATATTAAGTAGATGATTTATGTAGGAACCATTTTCTAGCACTTCAAAGAAAGTTTTAAGCAGTATTTAAGTCTTACTTGTTCTGGGTATATAAAAGGATTCTTCCAAAGCAAGTCTTGACTTTAATTATTCTATTTTTTTTTAAGTTTTTATTTATTTACATAACCTCTATACCCAGTGTGGATCTTGAACTCACCACCCTGTCTCATGACCTTCCTAGCCAACCAAGAGCCCCTAATTTTTCTGTTTTAATTCTATTAACTTTTATCAGCATTTCTGAATTATTTTCAGATTTCTGCTGATGACTTCATGTACCCACTAACATTTTCTTTTTGGATCTTAGGGGTAGAGGGTTAAGTTAATCAAAATCCAGTTTTTAGCCCATTTTTGTCATTGGTTTATGCAAATTACCACTTGTGTTACTTCTTTTATTCTCATACCCTACTTCCATTTCACTCTTCCTGCCCTAGGCGACCATTCTGGTGTGTACTATTTATTTTGTACTTGTTCCTACAAAATGTGTATTCTATGTACATTTATTTTACTTTCTGTAACTTAAGTATTATTCATATTTTCTTTTATTTTCTCCTAAGCAGTATATTTTATTTATTTATTTATTTATTAGATTATTTATTTTGAGAGAGAGAGAGAGAGAGAGCATGTGTGTATCAGGAGGGGAGGGGCAGAGAGGGAGTGGGAGAGAAACAATCCCAAGCAGGCTCTGTGCTGTCAGTGTGGAGCCCCAGCACGGGACTTGATCCCATGAACTGTGAGAACATGATCTGAACTGAAATCTAGAGTCAGACACTTAACTGACTGAACTACGCAGGCACCCTCCCTTTTCTAAAAAAATTTTTATGGAAAATGTAAAGATAAAAGTGGAGAGAATCTTAAAATGAACTCTGATATACCTATCACCCAATTTAGTGAGTAATATTTTGCCAATGTTTTTTCTCCAGGTTTTTAAAACATGTTTAGATATTATTGCCATTTTGCCCATAAATAATTCAGTATGCTATTCTAACTGTGGTTATCTTATTAATTGGAAGGCTTTCTTTTTCTCTTTTTCCTTTTATAATTTACTGTTGTTTTGTGAAATAAAAATTATCTGAAAATATTATGGCATTTTATGTTCTTTACCTTTGTCTCTGTTTTCCTAATTGCTTTTTACTTTTTCTTTCCTTCTAATTATATCTTTTACTTTGGAGGTTTTCCTCAAATTTCTGGGTTATTTTAGCCCTTGGTTAATTTTTTAAAATATTTTTTTAACATTTATTCATTTTTGAGAGACAAAGACAGAGCATGAGCAGGTGAGGGGCAGAGAGAGAGAGAGACACAGAATCCGAAGCAGGCTCCAGGCTCCCAGCTGTCAACACAGAGCCTGATGCCGAGTTCAGACTCAGATCATGAGATCATGACCTGAGCTGAAGCAGGACACTTAACCGACTGAGCCACCCAGGTGCCCCAACCCTTGGTTAATTTTTAAGAGTGAGTTGCTGAGAAGCTGCAAGTGGGAAATTGTGAATGCATCTTGTTGATTAGTGGGTCTCAACAAGCTTAGGTGACAAATTGGGGCCTTTTTATAGGGATCCTCCAAGTATGAGTATCTGTAGGTCATACAGTCTATTTACATTTCAGTTCACAGAAGAGTTTACTATCTTATTAAAGTGCACTATGAGTTATGTTTCCTGTATTTGGTAGCAATATTGCAAATACTTTGAAAACCATTAGGCTTTAAAAATTCTCGGTTTGAAAATGTTAATGATATCATTATTTGTAATTGCTATGATATATATTCTTTGTGTATT
The DNA here is from genome assembly GCF_006229205.1 of Suricata suricatta. Lineage (NCBI taxonomy): Eukaryota > Metazoa > Chordata > Mammalia > Carnivora > Herpestidae > Suricata > Suricata suricatta. The sequence continues at coordinate 37,305,337 of NC_043712.1, read as the reverse complement.
TTATTTCTTGGTAGATTAATATCTGCCCTAAGCTGACACACTTAGATGCTTAGGAAAACTAAGCTGAGCTGGGAAGGACAGTTTATATTTAAATTTGTTTGGGCTCACTGCCCAAGTTTAGTTTACAATCCTTGCCCTGCCTGATAGTTTAAGACACTTGAGAATATCCCTATTTTAACATGGAAGGTCATATTTGCAAAGTGTTACAAAAATGATTTATGTAGATTACTAAAATGGACTCTGAAAATCTTAAGACTAGGATGGACTCTTGAGATACTGGTTTACTTTTTTTTATGTTTATTTTTGAGAGAGAAAGTATGAGCAGAGGAAGGCAGAGAGAGAGGGAGACAGAATCTGAAGCAGGCTCCAGGCTCCAAGCTGTCAGTACAGAACCTGATGTGGGGCTCAAACTCACAAACCGAGAGATCATGACTTGAACCAAAATCGGATGCTTAACTGACTGAGCCATCCAGGCACCCCTACTGGTTTTCCTTTTACATCTTTACATGGTTTTGTTTGGCATAGAAAACTTGAGACCTTATTTAAGTTTCCTTATTTTGTGTTTTCCAGAATGATCTTGGATTTTTAGGTAAAAACAATTTGGTTATTTAATGTAGGCTTAGTATCTGGCATATAATTTTTGTGGGTATCCAGGCTGTTTTATTTTAATATAATTGTATTTTAGGAATACACATTTTCCAAGTAATTTTTTAGAAGGAAATTCTCTTGGTTGGGCATTAACACTTTACGGACAGACCAAATATTGGTATTAAGCCTTTTTTAAAAAATAGTGACATCTTAGCTTTTGGTGTAAGTTTGTACTATTTTATTACTTTCTCCTTTCCTTCTGATTTCCTTCTTCTTTTTTTTTAATGTTTTTTATTTAGTTTGATAGGGAGAGAGTGAGCAGGGGAGGGGCAGAGAGAAGGCAAGAAAATCGTACCCAAGCAAACTCTGCGCTGTTAGTGCAGACCCTGATGTGGGGCTTGAACTCAGGAACTGTGAGATCATGACCTGAGCTGAAGTCAGACGCTTAACAGACTGAGGCACTCAGGCACCCCACCCCATCTGATTTCAAATGGCTTCTTCCTAACATTTTCTCTTTCTCTCTCTCTTTCCCTTCCTCCCTCCCTCGACATTTTCTTTTATTACCGAGGTAGTGAATGGCAAGTACCTTTTTGAGAGTGTGGGGGTGCAACTTCTTGTGGTGGCATGGCATAATTCGTAACACTATGACCTACCACTCTTTGGTTAAGCAAAAACATTGCTGCCAGTACCTTTTCTAAATGAGTCTTCTGTATGTTACATTTGTTCATTCTTGAATTCACCTGTGTTTGAAATCAGTTTTAACAGATCCATGGTTGTATAACATCAGTTTCCATTTTTGATATGTTTGGAATGTCTGACACATACTTTGTTTTCTTTTTGGGGGTGGTGTGGTAAAACAATATGAGTTGATACCATGTGAAGTTTTTTCTTAAATTAAAAAGAAAATATTTATTTTTGAGAGAGAGAGAGAGAGGCAGAGTGCAAGCGGGGTGGGGCAGAGAGAAGGAGACATAGAATCCGAAACAGGCTCCAGGTTCTAAGATGTCAGCACAGTGCCTGATGTAGGTCTCAAACCCACGAGTTGGGAGATCATGCCCTGAGCCAAAACACTTATTCCTACGTGTTTTATTCTTTTCAATGCTATTGCAAATGAGATTGTTTTCTTAATTACTTTTTTGGATTTGTTGTTGTGAAGAAATGCAACCTTTTTTTGGCAGCTGATTTTTTTGGATGTTGATGTGGTATTCTGCAACATTGCTGGATTCATTTATTCTAGGAATCAGTGTTTTGTGTGGAGTTTTCATGTTTTGTACTTACACGATCATAATGTCTGCAGACAGAATTTTCTTCTTTTCCAGCTTGGATGCTTTATATTTTATTTTCTTGTCTAATTGTTCTGGTTAGGACTTCTAGCATGAAGATAACTATTTTCTGTTTTCTTCTAGAATCTTTATAGTTTAATTTTGCACTTTAAGTCTGTGATCCATCTGTAAATAGTGTGAGACAAGGATCAAGGTTAGTTTTTCTGTGTGAGTATCCAGTTCCTCCAGTACTATTTATTGAAGACTATTCTTTTTCCCACTGAATTGCAGTGTTGCTTTGTTGTAAAGTAGGCGATCTTATATATGTCTGTTTCTGGAGACTCTCTTCTGTTCTATTTGTCTACCTTTGTACATCAATAATCTTGACAACTGTAGCATAAGGTAACTTCAAATCTAGTTGTATACCTCCAGTTTTATTGTTCATTTTCACATTGGTTTTGGCTATTTACATCCTTTGCATTTCAACATAATTCTGGGTATCAGCATGTGAATTTCCACAGGAAAACCTACTGGGATTTTAATTGGAATTCATTCAGTCTATAGATCCATTTGGGAACAATGGATACCTTAATAATACTGAATCTTCCAGTCAGTGAATGTTTTGTATCTCTCTATTTAGGTCTTTTTCATTTTTTTAAAAAAATCAGTGTTTTATAGTTTTCAATATAGAGATAATACACATCTTCCTGCAGATTTATTCCTAAGTAATGTTTTCCCAGTTTTATTGAGGTATGATTGACATATATATAGTAATACATTAGTTTAAGGTGTGCAACTCGATTAGATATAAGTATATATTTCAAAATGATTACCAGATTTAATTATCACCTCATATAGTTGCAGAAATCATTTTCTTAGGAGAACTTTTAAGATCTACTCTCCAAGTAACTTTCAGATATATAATGCAGTTAACTGTAGTCACCATGCTGTCTGTTACATTTCTAGAATTTATAACTGAAAATTTGTTCCTTTTGACCATCTTCACTATCCTCCCCCCACCCCCCACCCCACCACCCTTACCCAGCACTGCTGCTTCTGGTAGATTCACAATACCAAGAAGTTCTCTGTACCAATGAAAAGTTTATTTATTTTTTAATGTTTTTTATTTTGTTTTTGAGAGAGAGAGAGAGAGAGACAGTGTGAGCAGGGGAGGGTTAGAGAGAGAGGGAGACACCGAATCTGAAGTAGGCTTCAGGCTCTGAGCTGTCAGCACAGAGCCTGACGCAGGGCTTGAACCCACGAACCGTGAGATCATGGCCGGAGCCGAAGTTGGACGCTTTACTGACTGAGCCACCCAGACGCCCTGAAAAGTTTATTTTTATTTATTTGAGAGAGAGAGATAGCTAGTGGGGGGCGGGGGAGTGAATCACAAGCAGGCTCTACACTGTCAGCCTAGAGCCAGATATGGGGCTGGAACCCGCAAACTGTGAGATCATGACCTGAACCAAAATCAAGAGTTGGATGCTTTACCATCTGAGCCACCAGGCACCCCGATTTCTTTTTTTTTTTTCTTTGATGCAACATGTGTCCCAGTAGCTTCCAAGGGAGGGTACCATTGATAGGTAATATTGAGACTTCATATGTCTAAAAATACTTTTACTTGATCTTCAGAATTGAGTGATAGTTTTGCTGAGTTTAGAATTAGAGGTTTAAGATAGTTTTTCCTTAGAAATTTGAAGGCATTGTCTTCTTCCACTGTTGCTGTTAAGAAATCTCAGATTCCTCCCCCCACCATTGCCCCCCTTGAGTCTTTATTTTTTTTTTATTCCTCCCAGGTTTATTAAAATATAATTGACCTACATCATCGGGTAAGCACTCTGTGATATAGAATTTCTTTTTTTCCCCATGTTCTGAAATTTCACAGTGATATGAAATCTTGGTGTGGGGTTTTTTTTTTTTTGTTCCATTGTATTGTGCTTTGTAGATTGACTCTACTTGTGTCCTTCAGTTTTAGAAGATTTTCTTGAGTAATTTCCTTCCCTCTGTTTTGTCTTTGTCTGTTTTATTTATTTATTTTTAAAATTATTATTTTTTACATTTATTTATTTTTGAGAGACAGACACAGACCGTGAACAGGGGAGGGACAGAGAGGTAGGGAGACACAGAATCTGAAGCAGGCTCCAGGCTCTGAGCTTCAGCACAGAGCCCAATGCAGGACTCGAACCCATGAACCGTGAGATCATGACCTGAGCCAAAGTCAGACCCTCAACTGACTGAACCACCCAGGCACCCCTGTTTTGTCTGTTTTAAACTCTGATTATATGGATGTTGACCTCCTGAACTGGTCTTCTCACTTTTCTTTTCTCCTTATTTTTCATCTTTTTCTCTTTTCTGAGAGGTGTCTTCAGTTCTTATAGCCCATATGTGTGCATGCAGATGCACACATGTATGTACGCCTGTGTGTATTTCCTCTTTGCTATCATAGTTTTCATTTTTCAGAAGTCTCTCTTTTGTTGTTGTTTGAATGTCCCCTCCCTCCCCCTTTGGCCTGTTCTTATGTTATAGATACCATATCATTTCTCCTGTTCTTTCTCCTTCTCCTTCACCATATCATGTCTTAACATTCTAAGAATAATAATAATTTTTTGACATTTTCTTTTGCTTCAACTTGTTTTGAGGTCCCCCTCCCCTTTTTGTTTTTGCCTCTAGGCTTTCCTTAAATATCTGCAGATCCTGTCCACTCATATTTAAGAGCAGAATACTAAAAGGCAGATTAAAAATTCAACTTGGTGTCCAAGGGCAAAAATTTATGACCTGTTGGATGTTCACAGTATGGTGATCAAGCTGGGCTGATTTGGGGAGTCCCCATTTGTTGTATCTTTATGGTTTTCTTTTTTATTTTTAAACCACTCGATTAAGGTATAATTGACATTTTTTCCCCAATGGGAGTGGTCAGCTACCTCAGAGAAGAAGCCTTTCTTTTATCTTGAATTTATAGGTCTAGTTGCCAGCCTTCTTAGAGCCACACAGTAAAAGAAAAGCCCATGGGGCACTTGGGTGACTCAGTCAGTTAAGCGTCCAACTTCGGCTCAGGTCATGATCTCATGGTTCTTGGTTCAAGCCCTGCGTCAGGCTCTGTGCTGACAGCTCAGAGTCTGGAGCCTGTCTTTGGATTCTGTATCTCCCTCTCTCTCTGACCCTCCCCTACTCGCTCTGTCTCTAAACATAAAAATAAAAAAACATTAAAAAAATAAAAAAGAAAAAGAAAATCCCAGGTCTTACATTCAGTAGTGAGATATTCTCTGTTTTGTTTGATTTCTCCACACTGCTCTACTCAGTTCATCCATGGCAGAGAACAAACCTCTAGTCTTCTATTAGAGTGGTGTGGGGCTAATCACTGATCAGCATGGAGGAGAGGTTCTGGAGATATGTCTACCCTTTTTTTTGGTCTTTATTTTATTTTGAGAGACAGAGACAGAGAATGAGCGGGGGAGGGCAGAGAGAGAGGGAGACACAGAATCTGAAGCAGGCTTCAGGCTCTGAGTTGTCAGCATAGAGCCTGACGCAGGGCTTGAACTCATGGACTGTGAGATCATGACCTGAGCCAAAGTTGGATGTTTAACCAACTGAGCCACCCTGGCGCGCCTTGATGACTACTCTTTATACAGACTTTTGACCAGCCTTCCTATTTTCAGCACCACTTGCACTTGGTGCCTCAAATTTTTTAGTTTTTCCATGGTTCAAGTGGAGAAAGTAAGCCTACTCCTTGGGCTTTCTGACCACAAGCCTGGGCTTAAATTTTCTCTGGTCTTCTAAATTAGTTACCATTACCCTTCTGGTTTCTAGCTTCTAAAAGTTTGTTATTTTTGTGTCCTTCATTTGTCCTTCTGGGTTTATGACTTTTTAAAATATAAGACCTGTTTTATAAACTTAGTTTGTGAGGAAGCAGTAGTAAATATACACGACACATTTTTAACCAAAAGTCCAAATGTCTTTTCTGCTATTACGTTTAACGTTAACCTAGTTGATGGTGCCTTGGGTTCCTGTAGCATTTATTTCGGGAATAAAAAGCTTTATTTTCCAAGCTAAAAGAAACATTTTCTTACCATATTAAAAAAATACAGAGGACTATCTTTTAATATTAAAAGTTACTTCTCAAATGTCTAAAGTTTACTTTTTAATGTTTGTTTGTTTATTCTTTTACTTATTTTGGGGGGAGGCAGAGGAGCAGAAGTGGGTTAGCTGCTGTCAGCACAGAGCATGACACAGATCATGACTTGAGCTAAAGTAAGATGCTTAACTGACTAAGCCACGCAGGCACCCTTGAATTTTACTTTTTAGAGTTCAATAAGAACTTCAGGGATTTCCAATTTTTATTTATATTTCATCTTAATTTTAGGATAATTACATTGAGTATTATAACAATTCTCAATTAAACTTTTTAGATTGGAATTTTTAATCAAGAAAGACTCATACTTATTTCTTGACTTGCCTTTGGCACCTATTACAGCATCATTAGGTATAGCTTAGTCACTTTATTCTTCACATACTATTAATGAACAGTTTAAACGTTTGTGTTGGTTGTTGGTAGACTTTTAAAACTTACAGCAGGTTAATAAGAAAACATGTTTTGATTGCTTCTGCTGTTACGTTGGAAACGTATCCTATATAGCAGATGTGAGCTGATGACATAGCAGAAAAACTCAGCAGTGGGAGTGTCCTCATTTCACACTAACCCCAGGCACTAATCCAAATGCAACAGTAAACACTACATTTGCTGTCAACAGAGCTATTACCAAGTATAGTTGTATTGCGGACTGGGAACCTTTTTCTTAACCTGTTTAATTGTATATTAATAACAAGGTAACAGGAATAATTGGAATGTGTTTCACTTCATATTTTTTTGTCGTGGCTGAAATTTCATATGAAAATAATTAGTGAGATAACAAAATTACTTTACCATTTGCACTTTGGGGATTATCACAGCCCTGTGCTAAGACAATGTATACTTCACTTACATGTATAAACATTGTGTTATTTTCAATTTGGGAGTGGGTTAGGAATAGCTTAAATCTCTAAGGAATTTTTGGAAGCAAGGTTTCCAGCCCCTTGAGGGGGCTGGCTATTGTTACTTTTTGGTTATGCATCTTAGGGCCTCTTTGCTTCTTTTTCTTTTTGATTTTTGTTATGTTTCACATTTTGAGGGAGAATAGAGAACTGGGGAAAGTGAGAGCATATAAAGTTTAAAAGATCTTGAAACGACCTAAGAAGTGATGTAGAAATGTCGGGGTTTGGAGCTGAGGGCCAAGAAAGAATTCTTGAGATGTCTTCTGTGGAAGAAGGTGGTTTTATTAAAGCATGGAGATGAGACAAGCCGAGCGCAGAAAGAGCTGCACTGGGCTTGTGACATGTGACTGATCTTATACTTTGAAGTTGGGAGGGGGTTGGGGATAGCATAAGGCTCTAAGGAATTTTGGAAGCAAGGTTTCTAGCCCCTTGAGGGGGCTAGCTTTTGTTAGGAAAAGGTCATTTATTAATTAATTGTCTAGTAAACCCTTAGTCATGAGACCCTTCAGATGTGTATCAGTGGGCCATATGTTCGGAGGATGATTGCTAAAATATGTCTTGGGTGGTAGAGATAAAGGAAGTTTCCAGAGGAATTTTTACATGTTAAAGCAGACTGACAGGATCCTAGTGGTCAGGCTAATGTTAAGCTAAGATTGCCTTTTGCCTTTAGCAAAGTTTTAACATCAAAGCAGCTAAGTTCCTGGAGGAATGTCACCCTGCCTGTCCCAGGGACTTGTTGGTGGGCTGTAAGTTTTAAGAAAATTTAATTTTTTTCTTTTGCCTTTGCTTCCCACATCAAGAAGTATGAGAAAGAATGAGCATGGACAGAAAAGGTTAAAATACGGAGACAGTGGAATTACAGAAGCCCAGGAATTAAAATGGTTCAGGAAGACAAAATGATAAACCTGAGGAAATGCTTCTTGGTAGTCAAAGATGTGGACTAGAAAATAATCTGGTCCTCATTTAATAGGTCATCTGCACTTGTGGCCTATACATACTTCTTACCTTTTAATTTCCCAAAGGAGTGATGAGTTAATGATGCTTATAAAGCATTTAGTCCAGTGCCTGCCACTTAAGCATTTTATAAGTGTTATCACCACTGCCATTTATCATTGCTCACCTGTTTCCTCAGTCCAAGAATCTGAGAGTCCTTCCTAATTTTTCTCTTTCTCAGTCCCCAAATCAAATCAGTCACTAGGTCTCATTGATTATCCTTCCTGGATGTCTCAAAGTAAGTCTTGTGTTCATTCCTACTGTATCTGCCATTGTTTTCATTTGTAATCTTCTCTACATTTTTGTCTCACTGCCTTTAAGTCCTTTTTCAGTTTGGCTCAGTTTACCTCAGATATCAGCCTTCTGTAAATCTTCCCTAATCATCTCAGGCAAAGTTAATCATTTCTCTCACAGTGCTCTTTTAGCACCTAGTAGATATCTTTTTTAAGGCCCTTAATTTGTTTTTTTGTTTTTTTTTAATAGTTTATTGTCAAATTGGTTTCCATGTAAGGCCCTTAATTTGTAATCCTTTATTTGCATGTCTGTCTTTTCAGTTAGACAGACCATAGCCATTCAGGGTTAGGAATAGTGTTATAAATACTTTTGTTTCCGACATCCCATATTTGGTACATGGGAACATGATTGTTTTGCAATAATATGTTGAATGATTGAATAAATATTCGTGTATATGTTCACTGTGTCTGAATAACTAAAAATAGATGTCTGTTCATGGATATCATTGAAAGTACAGTTAGGAATACCCTGAGCATTTCAGAGAAGGCATATGTAGTAATTGTACAGAAACTATTTTGAACGTACTTGTCAGGAGGAAGATAGAAGGAGTTGCATGAAAAAGAGTCTCAGTTTAAATTACTTCTGTAATAAATGCATATTTTAGGTGTGACTTTTCAGATTTATTTCTTGTATTTTTTTTTAAGTTTATTTATTTTGATAGAGAAGGTGCAAGCAGGGGAGAGGCACAAAGAGTGTGTGTGTGTGTGTGTGTGTGTGTGTGTGTGTGAGAGAGAGAGAGAGAGAGAGAGAGAGAGAGAGAGAGAATATGAATGAATGAATGAATCCCATGCAGGTTCCACACTGTCAGTGTGGAGCTTGATGCAGGACTCAAACTCACAAACCTTGAGATTATGACCTGAACCAAAATCAAGAGTCAGATGCTTAAGTGACTGAGCCCTCCAGACTCCCCTCTTATAGTTTTTGATATGGCCACATAAGGCCGAATTTAAAACTATACTTCATGAAAAAATTTGTGAAAAGGGAACTTGAGATAACTTGACTATGTATATGTAAACTTGGTTAAAGGTTGTCTACTCTAGTACATTTACTTAACAGTTTCAGAAATAAATGGATACGTACTAATTGTTATAGATGGTATTTTCATTAAATTTATACTTAAATTCTAATTACTTTTTAAATATTTATTAAAATGTTTTTAAATGTTTGTTTTTGAGAGAGAGAAACAGAGCATGAGCTGGGAGGGGCAGAGAGAGAGGGAACACAGAATCCAAAACAGGCTCCAGAGTCCTAGCTGTCAGCACAGAGCCTGATGCGGTGCTCAGACCCGTGAATCACGAGATCGTGACCTGAGCTGAAGTTGGACACTTAACCAACTGAGCTACCCAGACGCCCCGTAAATGTTGATTTATTTTGAGAGGGAGCTCAAGCAGTGAGCAGGGGAGGGGCAGAGGGACAGAGAAAATCCCAAACAGACCTCACACTTAGCTTAGAGCCTGATGGAAACAGAGCTTCATCTCATGAACCATTGTACTGACCTGACCTGAAATCCAGAGTTGGACAATTAACCCACTGAACCACCAGGAACCCCTTACTTCTAGTAATTTTGATTTCATCCTTGAGCATAATGGTGGTGAAATGTCTTCTGGGTGATTTAGGACTTATTCTTAAATAAGAATTATTACTTCTGTTTTTAGTTTATTTTATTTTTTAAATGTTTATTTTGAGAGAGAAAGAGAGTAAATGAGGGAGGGGCAGAGAGAGGGAGAGAGAAAATCCCACACTGACAGCGGGGAGTTCAATGCAGGGTTGAACTCAGGAACTGAGAGATCATGACCTGAGCCAAAATCAAGAGTCAGATGCTTAACTACTGAGCCACCCAGGCACCCCACTCATTTCCGTTTTTAGTGATTACAGCTTTATAGGTTTCTTTTATGCCTGCTAGCGTGTATCTCCCCACCCTCCACCGTTGCTGGTTTTTGTCAAAAACAGTATTATTTTCATACATTTTCTCTTTTACATGAACTTTATAATCATCTTGCCAAGTTCCACCATATTCATTTGGTTAATAGTGGCGTCTATTGCTGTTGTAATGGTATGATAATGTTGGTTATGCCAAGAACCATAATGCTTTTTAAAAATAATTGTATATTAGTCATCCTTTTTTAAAAAGCTTTTTGTATGTTTGAAATTTTCCATAGTATGAAAGTAGAAATATGAGTATAATAAACTCCTGTATACTCATCACTCAGCTTCCATAATTAACTCATTGAAAATCTTATTTTATATATACTTTATCCACTTCCCCCACCATTATTTTGTAATTGATTTCAGACATCATATTTCATTTGTGAATATTTCATGTGTTTCTAAAGTATAAAGGCCTCTTTATTACACTTTTATTTTAATTAAAAAAATATTTTTTTAGGGGCACCTGGATGGCTCAATTGGTTAAGTGTCCGGCTTCAGCCCAGGTCATGATCTCACGGTTTGTGGGTTCGAGCCCTGCGTTGGGCTCTATGCTGACAGCTAGCTCAGAGCCTAGAGCCTGCTTTGGATTCTGTCTCCCACTCTCTCTGACCCACCACTGCTCGCACTGTCTCTCAAAAATAAATAAAAAACATTAAAAAAAGGAAAAAAATGTTTTAACGTTTATTTATTTTTGAGAGACAGAGTAAGACAGAGTGGGAGTGGGGAAGGGGCACAGAGAAGACAGAATCCGAAGCAGGCTCCCGGCTCTGAGCAAGCATTCAGCACAGAGCTTGATGCGGGCTCGACGCGGGGCTCGAGCCCACGAACCATGAGATCATGACCTGAGCTGAAGTCAGACACTTAACCAACCGAGTCACCCAGGCGCCCCTAAATTTTTTTAATGTTTTATTTTTATTTATTTTTGAGAGAGAGAGAGACAGCATGAACAAGGGAGGGTCAGAGAGAGGGAGACACAGAATCCAGAGACAGGCTCCAGGCTCTGAGCTAGCTATCAGCACAGAGCTCGATGCGGGGCTTGAACCCACAAATCGTGAGATCATGACCTGAGCCCTGAGCCAAAGTCGGACACTTAACTGACTGAGCCCCCCAGGTGCCCCCTAGCCTCTTTTATAAAAGTAATCATAATACTATTATTACAATTGAAAATGTTAGTAATCCCGTAAAACAAGTAGTAAAACTCCTATGTCTTTGATCATGTTTTATTTTTTTATCTTTGTTTTAGCCACTGTCCTAATGCATTTTGCATGCATTAACTCATTTTGTCCTCAAACCAAGCTGTTTAATAAGTACTGTAAGCCTTATTTTACTGATGCAGAAACTGAGACACAGGTTAAGTATCTTGTTTGAAATAATAGTTTATGAGTGGCAGAGTTGGGATTCAAACTAAGGCAGCCTAGCTTCTTGAGTAGACGTACCCTTAATTATTACTCTTCCATTCTGCTTTTCATATTGGTGCATATCATAGATTCTTTATAAATTTTAGTGCAGCTGTACTAGTTACTCTGCAAAGATTTCTTTTGATGTATTTAGTCGTGTAAGAAGACATTTTGGGAGATCTAGACATTTGGCTACACAATTTTATTATTTCTGTTTCTAGAATGGATAATCTAGTTTCCCCATAGAAATGTTGATAGAGGAGGTTACATCTTCAACTTATATTGTAGAATTTCCAACTTACTGTGCAATTTTCACAGTCTGAATTTATCTAAATAGGGCTTATATAACTAATAATTAGTGAAGCTTTCTGAAGTATGTACAGATTTTAGAGATGAGATTGATTAGTGGAAGTTCTAGGAAATCTATAACTTAACCTCTGCCTTTTATCCTGCCCAACCCCTTTCTCAGTGCTTTTCAGAGTCATTTTTCTAAAATATACATCTTGTCAGTTTTTTATTAAATATTATTTTCCATAGCTTCCCACTAGCACATAAACAAAGCTTCATCCTGTCTTCATCCAGTCGTCTTTTATCTCCTGTAGTTACTACCAACCATCCCACTAGCCATACCTGACCAACCATTATCTATCCTTAGTACTGGCTGTCACTTTTTGTACCTGGTGCCTTCATTTTGCTTCCTCTGCTTTTATCTACCCAGAGACTTACATAGGCAGCACCTAGCCACAGTGTATCTAATAATACGTACTAGTGCTCAGTAGATATTGAAGAAATGAAGTCTTTCCTGTTTTTTCCTAGCAGACTAATCACTTTTCTTTATGTATAACTTATTGTATATTTTGTATAGTGTGATTCTTTCTTAGCTGGATTGGATGTGTGTGTGTGATTATTTTCACCTTTAGGTCCTCAGTACCCAGCCTGGAAATGCTCAATAAGATTTTGAATGAATAATGGAAATTAAGCTTATTTATAATTAAAATTTTAAGAAGTGATTTGGTTTTTATTATTTGAGGGGTGGTCTGAGATGGTTTATATTTATTTTGTTCTCCTACTGCTTCTTGGTTATTTGGAAACCAGCACTTGATTTCTTACTCAATGACTTCTTAGTTGGAGTTTGAGAATATTCTAAATATGTTAGAGCCCCAATGAATATTTGAGAATTATCCTTACCTTTGGATCTTAAGAATCTTCAGGCACAGAAAATGTATAAAGCAGAGAATAGAAACTGAACATACAGTGATCAGACTCTCCCAGCTTTATACCTTTAAACTTGTTTAAAGGAAGTTTTTGTAAACATCACAAGGAAGCAGTTGTAAACATCTGTGTCTATTCTTCTAAGTACCAGGAATGCATGCCTGTGTAACTAGTTTAACTGCTTTGCCTCCTTAAGATTTCAAAGCTAATCAGTCAGGGTTTTATTTAGCTACCTTTTGCCCATTAGTGAATGCAGTGCTCTCAGATCAAAACAAATAGAAAAATTTGAAAAGCAGATAAATACAAAGATGGGCCAGAGAGAGGCATCTAGATTTCTATACCTCTTTTTGCCATTTCAATACTTCAGCACAAGATATATTTTTTAAAGTTTATTTATTTATTTTTGAGGTGGGAGTTGGGGCAGAGAGAGAGAATCTCAAGGAGGCTCTGCACAGTCAAAGCAGAACCCGAAGCCGGCTCAAACTCACATGAACCGTGAGATCATGACTTGAGCTGAAATCAAGAGTTGGGCGTTTAGCCACTTGAGACACTCTAGCACCCCTCAATATGAGAATTTTAATTCTCATTTAATTGTTGATTCTAAGTTTAAAGATAAGATCAAGTTCAGCACTTCAACAACACAAAGCACATGTGATGTAACTTGTCCTGTTACATAGTTGAAAACCATTCAGTAATACAGATTCGGGCAAAATGTCGTTGTCCGTTGGCTCCTTAGTCTTTTAATAAACTCTTAGTAATGTACCTCCACATTTTAAGCACCTGAAATTTTTGGACCCCATTTACAGCATTTTGGGAAAGTTTGTTGTTGTTTTTAAGTTTATATATTGCGGGGGGGCGAATGAGAATGAGAATGAATATCCCAAGCAGGCTCTGTACCATCAGCTTGGAGCCTGCTGTGGGGCTCAGACTCAGGAACTGTGGGATCATGACCTGAGCCAAAGTCAATGCCTAACCAACTGAGTCACCCAGATGCCCCTGGGAAGGTTTTTCTGTATGTTTGTTTGTTTGTATTTTAAAGTATTTCAAGTTTGCTTACCAAATATAAAAACAAATATTAAGTTTTTCTATAAATGTTTTCCAGGATTCTAGTTATGTAAATGGAGCTGCAGGAAAATGGGTGACCTAGGCACCGTGGCTTATCTTTCTTACATTTATATGTTAAATTTTTCTGGCCAATATCCCTTAAGGTATTTGTAGAAAACTTTTATAAGAACTTGTTCTTTTGGTATTTATAATTTGTAGAGCTTTTGTATGTATTATTATATAATGGTTTAGGTATTTTATTGTTTGATGTTTCAAAGTGCTGTGCTTATTTTTATTTTTATTCATTGCAAGTATATAGAAATAGTTATTTTTGCATATTGACATTATATCATGCAGCCTTTCTAAATTTATATTTGTTCTAGGAGCTCTTTTTGTAGATTCTTAGGGATTTTCTTCATAGACAGTCATGTGATCTGCGGATAGAGATGGTTTTCATTCTTCGTTTTTAATCTGTATACTTTTTGTTTTCTTTTCCTGATTGCTCAGGCTAAGACCTCAGTGCAGTGTTGAATAAGAACAAGAGGGATAGGAGTGGACATCCATGCCTTCTCATCTCATAGTGGGGCATGTTCAGTCTTTCACTGTTAGATGTGACATTAGTTGTAGGAATTTGTAGATAACCTTTTATCAGGTTAAAGAAATAACCTCATTCCTATTTTGCCAGCAGTTTTTTTTTTGGATCATGAATTTGATGTTTGCTTTTTCATATGCTTTGCACCTATTAAGATGGTCCTATGTTTTTTCCTGATTAATCAGGTTAAAGAAGCACTGTCATATTCCTATTTTGCCAAGAGTTTTTTTTAAATTATGAATTGGATGTTTACTTTTTCATATGCTTTTTCTGCACCTATTGAGATGATCCCTCTTTTTTCTGAATTAATAGAGACATATTTTATACAGTATAAAATCAATAATGATTTTTAAATGCTGAACCAGCCTTGAATTTCTGTGATAAAACACTGTTGTTCATAATTTATTCTTTTTTAATATATTGCTCGATTCCATTTGTAAATATTTTGTTGAGGATTTTTCTATGTTCATAAAGGATATTGATTTGAAGTTCAATTTCTTGTAATATGTTTGTCTGGTTTTTATATTAGGGTATGGCTGTTCTCATAGAATGAATTGGAAATTATTTCCCCTTACTGCATATTCTTGAAGAGTTTGTTTAAAATTAGTGTTACTGCCTCCTTAAATATTTGATAGAATTTGCCATCAATGCTGTCTGGCTCAGGAGACTTCTTTGTTTAAAGACTTAAATACAAATACAAATTCAATTTCTTTATCTTTTTTTTTTTTAAGATTTTATTTTTAAGTAATCTCTACATCCAACTTGGGGCTTGAACCCACAACTCCCAAGATCAAGAGTTGCACCAACTAAGCCAGCCAGGCACCCCAAAATTTAATTACTTAATAGATATAGGACCCTTCAGGTTATATATTTCATCTTAAGTACCTTTGGTAGTTTGTGTTTTTGAATAATTTGTCTGTTTCAAAGAATTGGTTGAATTTTGTGAGCATAAAGTCATATATAATATTTCCTTGTTATTCTTTTAATAGTGGTAGGATTAGTAGTGCTGTCACTTCTTCTGGTCCTACCACTGGTATTTGCACATTCTCTTTGTTATTGGTTTGTCTAGAGGTTTATCCATTTCCTTGATCTTTCAGAGATCTGGTTTTATCAATGTCTCTCTGCAGTTTCCACATTTTTCAGTTCCATCGAGTTCTTTTATCTTAATTCATTTTCTTCTGTTGGCTTTTGGTATAATTTCTTATTTTCCTAAGTTTTGTGAAGCAGAAGTTTACACCAATGAATTGAGATCATTCGACTTTTATTTTTATTTTATTGAAGTGAAATTGACATACAATAGTATATTAGTTTCAAGTGTACAACATAGGGATTCAACATTTATATGTATTACAAAGTGATCACTACAATAAATTGAGCTACCATCTGTTACCATACAAGAATGTTACAGTATTATTAGCTATATTCCCTGTGTTGCACATTGCATCCCCACCTCTTATTTATTTAATAACAGGAGATTTGAACCTTTTAATCTCTCTCCTCTCTGGCAACCACCAGATTGTATTGTTCTCTAACAGATTGTATCTGTTTCTGTCTTTGTTTTGTTTGTGTTTTTTTACATTCCACATAGAAGTGAAATAATTCAGTATTTGCCTTTCTCTGCCTAACTTGAAAATTTCACTTAGCATAGTACCTTTTAGGTATCATCCATATTGTTGCAAATGGCAAGATTTCATTCTTTTTTATAGTTGAGTGATATTCCAATGTATATACTACATCTTCTTTATCCATTAATCTATCAGTGGACCCTTAGGTTGCTTCCATATTTTGGCTCTTGTAAATAATGCTGTAGTGAACATGTGTGTGTACATATCTTTTTGAATTAGTGTTTTCATTTTTTTTTGACAAATACCCAAAAGTGAAATTGCTTGATCATATATGGTAGTTCTAATTTTGATTTTTGAGTGACCTTCATCCTGTTTTCCATAGTGGCTGCACCCTTTTGCCTTTCACCCAGAGCGTACAAGGGTTCCTTCTTTTCCACATCCTTGCCAACCCTTGTTATTTGTCTTTTTGATGCTGGCCATTCCGACAGCTGTGAGGTGATAACTCATTTTGATTTGCATTCCCCTGATGATTAGTGATGTTCAATCTTTTCATGTATCTGTTGGCCATCTGTATGTCTTTGAGAAATGTCTATTCGGGTCTTCTGCTTATTTTTTAATTGGATTGTTTGGTTTTTTGATAATGAGTTGTGTGAGTTCTTTATGTTTTGGATATTACCCACTTACCAGTTATATCACTTTCAAATATCTTCTTCCATTTGGTACATTGCCTATTTGTTTTGTTGATGGTTTCTTCCACTGTGCAAAAGCTTTTTAGCTTGATGTTGTCTATTTGTTATTTCTGTTTTTGTGTCCCTTGCCTGAGGAGATAGATCCTCCCCCAACATATTGCTCAGACAAATGTCTAAGAGCTTATTGCCTGTTTTCTTCTAGGAGTTTTAGGTTTCCAGTATTAAAAACATTTAACTTTTTCTATTTTTGAATTTATTTTTGTATATGATGTAAGAAAGTGATAATTTCATTCTTTTGCATGTAGTTGTCTGGTTTTGCCAACAACATTTATTGAAGAAGCTGTTGCCCATTGTATATTCTTGTCTCCTTTGTTGAAGATTAATTGACTATACAAGTGTGAGTTTATTTCTTGACTATTCTGTTCCACTGATCTGTGTGTCTGCTTTTGTGTCAATACCATACTAGTATTTTGATTACTGTAGCTTTTAGTATAGTTTGAAATCAGAGTATGTGATGTTTCCAGCTTTGTTCTTCTTCCTCAAGATGGTCTTGGGTATTCAGACTCTTTTGTGACTTCATAGAAATTTTCAGATATTTGTTTTAATTCCCTGTCAAAAATGCCTTTGGTACTTTGATAGGGATTGGGCTGACTCTGTAGGTTGCTTTGGGAGTATGGATATTTTAACAGTATTCTTCCATTCCATGAACACATAGATATTTCCATTTATTTGTGTTTTCTCTACTTTCTTTCATGAGTATCTTTCTTGCAGTTTTCAGAGTATGGGTTTTTCACCTCTTGAGTATTTAATTCTGAGCCACCAAGGCACCCTGATTTGCAGATATTTCACCATCCTTACATGCCAATTGATCATGGTATATGATCCTTTTAATGTATTGTTGAATTTGGTTTGCTAATATTTTGTCTAGGGTTTTTGCATCTATGTTTGTTGTGAGTAGTTGCACCTATGTTCATTAAGGGATATTGACCTGTAGTTTTCTTGTGGTGTCTTTGTCTCATTTTGGTCTCAGGGTAATTCTAGCCTCGTAGAATGTATTTGGAAGGTTTTTTTCCTCTTCTATTTTTTTGGAACATTTTGAGGATAGTAAGTATTAACTCTTTAAAAGTTTGATAGATTTCATCTTGGAATCCATCTGGTCTTGGACTTTTATTTTTTGGTAGTGTTTTTTATTACTGATTCAATTTCATTACTAGTAATTCGTCTGTTTGGATTTTCTATTTCTTCCTGGAATAGTTTTGGAAGATTGCATGTTTCTAGGAATTTATTCATTTCTTTTGGGTTGCCCAATTTGTTGGCATATAATTATTCATAGTAGTCTCTTCTGATCCTTTGTGTTTCTGAGGTATTGGTAATAACTTCCCTTTCATTTCTGAATTTATTTGTGCTTTTTTTCTCTACTTTTGAAGAAAGTCTTGCTTTTTAAAATTTTCTCAGTTTTGTTTATGTATCTTTTCAAAGAAGAAACTATTAGTTTCATTGATCTTTTCTCTTGTTTTCTAGTCTCTATTTCATTTATTTGCACTCTGATCTTTATTATTTCCTTCCTTCTGTTAACCTTGGGTTTTAGTTTATTCTTCTTTTTCTAGTTCTTTTAGGTGGAAGATTACATTGTGGGTTTTTAAAAAAATTTTTTTTTTTTTTGAGATTTTTCTCGTTTCTTGAGATGGGCCTGGATTGCTATAAAAACTCCTAGAACTGTTTTTGCTCTGTCCCAGAAAATCTGGATTGTTGTGTTTCCATTTTCATTTATCTTAAGGTATTTCTTATGTCTTCTTTTATTTATTTGTTGACCCAAATTTGTTGGTTTGCTGGTATGTTTTTTAGCCTCCACTCATTTGTGTTCTTTTCCAGTTTTCTTCTTGTAATCGATTTCTAGTTTCATCCTCTTGTGGTCTGAAAAGATGCTTCATATGATTTCAGTCTTCTTAAGTTTGTTGAGGCTTATTTTGTGGCCTGATGTGTTCGATATGTGCTTGAAAAGCATGTTTATTCTTAAGGTTTTGGATGGAATGCTCTGTATATATTTATTTAGTACATCTGGTCTAATGTCTGTCTTTTTTTCATTCTTCCTTTCTTTCCTTCCTTTATTTTCTGTATTTCAAAAGAGAGCATCCAAGCTGGGGAGAGGCAGAGAAAGGGAGAAAGAGAATCCCAAGCAGGCCCCATGCTGTCAGCACGAAGCCCGATGATGCCAGGCGTGATCCCATGAACCAAACCATGAAATCATGACCTGAGCTGAAATAAGATCAGATGCCCAATCAACCACCCAGGTGCCCCTGGTCTAATGTATCTTTTAAGGCCAGTGTTTCCATGCTGTTTATCTGTCTGGATGATCTATTTGTTGATGTTAGTGGGGTGTTAAGGTCCCATGTTTTCATTGTATTACTGTCAATTTTTCCTTTTATGTCTGTTAATACTTGCTTTATGTATTTGTCCCTGTGGGTTGTGTACATCGATATTTACAAGTGCTGTATTCTCTTGTTAGATTAATTCCTTTGTCATTATGTAATCTCTTGTTATAGTCTTTGTTTTAATGTTTATTTTGTCTCATATAAGTATTTCTTTTTATTTCCATTGATATGGAATATCTTCTTCCAACCCTTCACTTTCTTTTTTCTTTTTTTTTTTTTTTAATAAATCTTTATTTTTGAGAGAGCGAGCTCTCGTGCAAGCAGGCGAAGGGCAGAGAGAGATGGATATTGAGGATCTGAAACAGGCTCCATGCTGACAGCAGAGAGCCCTATGCAGGGCTTGAATCCATGAACAGCGAGACCATGACCTGAGCCAAAGTAGGACACTCAACCAACTCAGCCACCCAGGCTGTCACATCCCTTCACTTTGTTGTATGCTGTTAGATCTGAATTGAGGTTCTTTCCGCCAGCGTGTGTGTGTGCACGTGTGTATGTGTGTCTTGGGTTTTTGTTTTTGTCTTTTTTTTCCTTGGATCTTATTTTATTAATCCAGCCAGCCACCACATGGGAGCTATGTTTTGATGGGAATATTTAGTCTATTTACATCTAAAGCAATTATTGATAAAAAGTGTATTTTATGCCATTCTATTGACTGTTGGTTGTTTTTGAAATTCTCTGTTCCTTTCTTCTCTTGCTATCTTTTCCTTGTGATGTGGTGACTTTCCTTAGTGCTATGTTTATATTTTTCTTAAAATTTTTTTAATGTTTATTTTTTTGAGAGAGATTGTAAGAGGAAGAGAGAGACAGTGCAAGTGGGGGAGGAGCAGAGAGAAACAGGGACACAGAATCCAAAGCAGGCTCCAGTCTCTGAGCTGTCAGCACAGAGCCTGATGTGGGGCTTGAATTCATGAACTGTGAGATCATGATGTTAGTCGAAGTTGGACACTTACCTGACTGAGCCACTCAAGCGCCCCTCTTTCTTATAATAAGTAGGCTGTGTGTCCAATGTGGGGCTTGAACTTATGACCCTGAGATGAAAAGCTGCCACCTGAGCTAGCCAGAAGCCCCTGTATTTTTTTCTTTTTCTTTTTTTGTGTGTCTGTTATAGATATTTGATTTGTGATTACCATGAGGTTCATATATAACATCCTATATATAAAGCAGTCCATTTTAAATTGGTGGTCACTTAAATTCAAGTGCATTCTAAACACTGCATTCCCCACTCCACCCCCATGTTTTATGTTTTTGATGTCATATTTTACATCTTTTTTTAAAAAATAAGATTTATTTATTTTTTCTTAGAGACAGAGACAGAGCGTGAGTGAGGGAGGGGCAGAGAGAGAGAGGAGGAGACACAGAATCCAAAGCAGGCTCTATGTTCTAAGCTGTCAGCACGGAGCCTGACGCAGGGTTTGAACCCATGAATTGTGAGATCATGACCTGAGCTGAAGTTGGATGTTTAACCAACACAGCCACCCGGGTGCCCCATATTTTACATCTTAATTATTTTGTGTATCTTTTGACGAATTATTACAGATCTAGATGACTTTACAACTACTTTTGTCTTTTAACCTTTATACTAACTATGTGGGCGGTTACTATGTGTTTACCTTTACCAGTGAGATTTCTTTCTTTTGTAATTATTTCTGGTTTCTATTTTCTTTCATAATTATTGCTTTTATTTTAGTTTAAAGATGTCCTATGGCATTTCTTGTAAGCCTAGTTTGGTTTGATGAACTTTAGCTTATGCTGGTCTCAGAAACTCCTTATCGCTCCTTCAGTTCTGATTAACATCCTTGCTGGGAAGAGTATTCTTGGTTGTTAATTTTTCATTTTAGCACTTTGAATATATTCTGACACTCCCTTCTGGGCTGTAAAGGTTATGCTTAGAAATCAGCTCATTGTTTTATGGGGGTTCCCTTGTATACAACTAGTTGTTTTTCTCTTGCTGCTATTAAGATTCTCTCTTTATCATTAACTGTTGACACTTTGATTATATTGTGTTTTGGTTAGGTCTCTTTGGACTTATCTTTTTTTTTCTTTAATGTTTATTTATCTTGGGGGGGTGCTGGTGCAGAGAGAGGGGGAGACAGGATCCAAAGCCATTTCTGTGCTGACAGCAGTGAGCCCAGCATGGGGCTTGAACTCACAAACTGTGAATAATGACTTGTGCTGAAGTCAGAAACTCAACAGACTCACACCCAGGCACCCCTCTTTAGGTTCATCTTATTTGAGATTCTGTGCATCCTAGACTTAGATGTATTTCCTTTGCCATGTTAGGGATATTTGCATCTATTATTTCTTCAAATAGATTTTCTGTCCCTTTCTTATTCTCTTTTTTTGGGACCACTATAATGCAAAGTTAGTATGCTTGATACTATCCTAGGAGTTCCATAAAACATCCTCGTTTTTATTATTTTTTCTTTTTGCTATTCCTTTTGGAACCCTGTCTTCTAGATCACTGATCTATTCTTCTGTATCATCTAATCATCTATTAATTTCCTGTCATGTATTTTTTCATTTTACTTATTCTACACTTCTAATTGGTCTTTTAAAAAAAATTTTCTCAGAGCATCTGGGAGGCTCAGTCAGTTAAGCATCCGACTTCAGCTCAGGTCATGATCTAATGGTTCGTGGGTTCGAGCCCCACTTTGGGCTCTGTGCTGACAGCTAGATCAGAGCCTGGAGCCTGCTTCAGATTCTGTATCTCCCTCCCTCTCTCTGATCCTCCCCTGTTTGTGCTGTCTCTCTCTTAAAAAAAAAAAAAAGTAATAAATAAAAATAAAAATTTTTTTCTCTGTTTTGAAGTTCTAACTGTTCATCCATGCTTCTCTTGAGTTTGAGTAGTGTCTTTATGACCATTCTTTACACTCTTTATCTGGAGTGTTTATCTCCATTTGATTTAGTTCCTTTTTTCTAGGTTTTCTCTTGTTATTTTGTTTAGAACATATTCCTTTGTCTCCTTATTTTACCTAACTCTGTTTCTATGTATTACATACATCAGTTATCCTGGTTCTTCTCATCTTTTCTAATATATGTAATTAATGCTAAAAAATTTCCTCTGATACTGCTTTAGGTGTCACAAGTTTTCATATGTCATGTTTCCATATTCAGTGGAAATTTGAATTCAAACTTCAAAACAGTTTCTTTCTTTTTAATTCAATAATTTTTCTAATTAGCCCTTGGCTTCCTCTTTAAACCATGGATTACTTGTTCTGTTATTTAATTTCTAAATATTTGAGTATTTCCAGTTTACTTTTTTAAAAAATAATTTTAATCTCTCTTTATCCCTGAGAGAGAGAGAGAGAGAGAGAAAGAGAGAGAGAAAGACCAAGAGACCGAGAGACCGAGCATGAATGGGGAGGGGCAGAGAGAGAAGGAGACACAGAATCCAAAGCAAGCTCCAGGCTCTGAGCTATGCGCACAGAGCCCCATGCGGGGCTTAAGCCCGGAGACCATAAGATCATGACGTGAGCTGAAGTCAGATGCTTAACCAACTGAGTCATCCAAGTGCCTCTCCAGCTTACTTTTTGTTTATGATTTCTAGTAATAATTTAGTTGTGTTTGGAGGACATGCTTTGTATCTCACTTCTTTTAAATTTGTTTATATGTTTTATGGCCCAGAACATATCTTGGTACATGTTTCATTTGTCTATGAAAAGGATGTGTATGCTACTGTTGTTGGGTGCCATATGCTCTTCTATATCCTTGCTAATTTATTGTCTACTTCTACTTAGTTTATTGAGGGGGATGATGATGTCTTCATCTATAATTGTGGGGTTTTCTATTTTTATTTTCAATGATATAACTTAATTATTTTGTATTCTGAAGCTCTTGTTAGGTGCATACACTTTTAGAATTGTTATGTCGTCTTTGTGAAGTGACCCCTTTAGTAACCAGATTGCCCTTTTCCTCCCTGAAAGTATTCCTTATTCTAAAGTATGCTTTCTCTCTCATTTCATAAAGCCATTCCAACTTTATTCTTTTCCCGAACAGTTTTTCCACTAATATCCTTTTAAATGTGATGTAATTTACATATCATAAAATTCATACACTTTCAGTATGTACAGTGTAATGGTTTTCAGTGTATTCACAAGGTTGTAGTCATCACCATGATCTAGTTCTAGTATATTTCATCCCCCCAAAAGAAACCCTATGCCCTTGAGGAGTCAAAATCCGTTTTTACCTGCCAATCCTAATGTTCTTTTATTATACCTGGATCCAGTCCAGGATACCATATTGCATTTAGCTACTCCATCTCCTTAGTCTTCTCCAATATTTAATGGTCTGTCTTTTTGTTTTTGTAACCTTGACAGTTTTGAGAAGAACTGGTTAGATATTTTGTAGAATGTTCCTCAGCTTGGTTTGTCTAATATTTTTTTCATGATTAAACTGGAGTTGTGAGTTTTGGGGTAAGAATACCACAGAGGGTGAATTGTCTTTGTCACCTTGTATCAGGGAGGTCATGATTTCCACATGACTTAACAACAGTGATGTTAACCTTGATCACTTGGTAAAGGTGTCTGCAAGGTTTAAACTGTAATTTCTTTCTTTCTATCTTCTTAGAAAAGGGGTCATTAAGTCCAGCTCGTGCTCATGAGCAAGGGAATTAAATTTTACTTTCTAAATGGGATATATCTACATAAATTATCTGGAGTAGTACTGTAAGGGACTTATTCCTTTTCCCTTTATATTTTTTTATTCAATAGTTTATACCAATATGCACTCATTTTATACTCTGGGTTATTATCCAGTACCATGAATTGTTTTAGTTTTAACCATTAGGAGCTCTTTCAGGTTGGCTCCTAGTTCTTTTGACATATTTTTTTCTTTAGCATGTCCTTATTTTCACACACTGTAAGATGCTCTAGGCTCATCCTGTATTTTCCCTGCCCCAGATCTAGAATCAAGTATTTCTCCAAAGAACCTGGTTCCTTTTATTAGGGGATGATAATTAAAAACCAAGATCTGAGGAACTGGATGTCCTTGTTGCTACCGCAGTATGGCTACTCTAGGGCTGCATTACTTTTAAAATAAGTAGCTTTATTGTGACTTTTAATTATGTTTTTAGTTTTTTTATTTGAGAGAGAGCAGGAGCAGAGAAGGCAGAGGGAGACACAGAGAGAGAATCCCAAGCAGGTTCCACACTCAGCATGGAGCCTGACATTGGGCTCAATCCCACAACCCTGGGACAAGACCTGGGCTGAAATCAAGAGTTGGATGCTCAACTGACTGAACCACCCAGGCACCCCATTGTGATTTTAATGCTCGTTTACAATTCACTTATTTAAATTTTATTAAGTAATTTAAAAAATGTTTTTAATGCTTATTTATTTTTGAAAGAGAGATAGCATGAGCAGGGGAGGGGCAGAGAAGGAGAAACAGAATCTGAAGCAGGCTCCAAGCTGTCAGCACAGAGCCTGACATGGGGCTCAAACCACGAGCTGTGAGATCATGGTCTGAGCCAAAGCTGGACCTTAATCAAGTGAGCCACCCAGGCGCCCCAAGAATATTAGACATGTTTTAAATTCCCAGTCAGATAATTCCAGCATCTGTGCCATATTTGGTTGTGACAATTACTCTCTTTATTTTTTCCTTTTTGTATGCCGTGTGTGTGTGTGTGTGTGTGTGTGTGTGTGTGTGTGTGTGTTTATAGCTGGATATGATGTACCTAACTATAAGGAACTCAGTAAATGGGCTTTAGTAAAATGGTAGTGAGGTGTGGGTGGAGAGGGTGCGTTCTTTCTTAGGGCTCAGTCTTTCAGGGGTCTTTGCCTCAGGACTGTGAGCTTAATCACAAGAGTTTTTCAGTGTCTTCTTTTTTCTTGTCTGACTGTGTTTGCTCTTTCTCAAAGACTGTTTTGGCTATTCTGGGTCCCCTAAATTACAACTTTATATGAATTCTGATACTAGCCTTTTCATTTGGATAAGGAAGGCAGCTCGAATTTCCATAAAATGATGTTGAATCTGAAGATCAGTTTGGGGAGGATTACCATCTTAACAGTATTAAGTCTTGCAGTCCTTGAATAAGCAGTAGCTTTTCATTTGTTTAGGTCTTGAATTTCTTTCAACAGTGTTTTGTATGTTTCAGAATGTAAATTTTGCACTGATGTCATTAAATTTATTTTTAAGTGTTTTATTGTTTTTGAAGCTACTATAGATGGTATTTTCTTCATTTCATTTTCAGTTAATTGCTACCATATAGAAATATAATTGATGCTGATATGTTGATTTTTTTTTTTATCCTGCAACCTTGCTGAACCTGTTTACTGAATTCTGACAACTTTGAATGGATTCTTTTGAATTTTTAATGTACAAGCTCATGTTATCTGCAATACATATAACTTTAATTTCTTTCCAACCAATCAATATATCTTTAATTTTCTTGCCCAGTTGCCTTAGCGAGCATCTCCAGTACAATGTTGAAGAGTGGTGAGAAGAGACAGCCATGTCTTGTTTCTGAAATTAGGGGGAAAGCATTCAGTATTTTACTGTTAAGTATGATGTTAGTTAGGGTTTTTTAGATCAGTGCCCTTTACCAAGTTGAGGAATTTCCCTTTTTGAGTGTTTTAAACCATGATGGGGTATTCATTTTTTGAGTTCTTAGTGGTTGCCCTAGGGATTATAATCAATACCTTATTAACCGTGGTAGTTCATTTAATACCATTTTAATTTCAATAGAATACAAAAATTTTGCTCCTAAACATACGGATAGCCAACAGAACAGGAAAAGGTATTCAACATCACTGGTCATCAGGGAAATGCAAATCAAAACCACAGTGATTTATCACTTCACACCTTCAGAATGACTAAAATCAGAAACACAAGATGGAGAGCCTGAGTGGCTTGATTGGTTAAGCATCCAGTTCTTGATTCGGCTCAGGTCATGATCTCAGTTTGTGAGATCGAGCTCTGTGTCAATCTCTGTCTTTCCCTCTCTTTCTGGCCCTCCCCTGTGCTCTTGCAGGCACATTCTTTCTCTCTCAAAATAAACAAATGAACATCTTAAGAAAAAAAAAAAAAACACAAGAAAGACATATTGGTGAGGGTGTGGAGAAAAAGGAACCTTTGTTTTTGGGACTGCAAACTGGTATAGCCACTGTAGAAAACACAATGAAATCTCCTTAAAAAAATAAAAATGAGATGAATCACTATATATTCCAATAATTCCACTACTGGGTATTTACCCAAAAAATGTGAAAACACTAACTAAAAAAGATAAATGCACCCCTTGGTTTATTGCAGCATTATTTACAGTAGCCAGGTAAGGAAGCAACCCAAATGTTCATCCATAGATGAATGGATAAAGAAGACGTGGAGTGTTTTTGTATACATATACGCACGTGCACACACACAATAGAATATTACTTAGCCATAAAAAATAATGAAACTTGCCATTTGTAACAACTTGGGATAAATCTAGAGGATATAATGCTAAGTGAAATAAGTTAGTCAAAGAAAGACAAATACCATGTGATTTCTCTCATAGGTAGAATTTAAGAAAGAAAACAAAAGAGACAAAAGAGTAGACTCTTAAATGTAGAGAACAAACAATTTGGTGGTTATGAGGGGGGAGGATTGGTGAAATGGGTGAGGGGATTAAGAGTACAATTATTGTGTTGAGCACTGAGTAATATACAGAATTGTTGAATCACTATGTTGTCCTTCTGAAACTAATATAAACTATGTTAATTATACTTGAATTAAAAAATAAAAATTAAAAAATAATTTTTTGGTTCTTTACAACTCTGATCCCTTCCCTTTTCTCTTATTGACATACAAATTGCAACTTTATATATTATGTGCCCATCAACAAAATTAAAAAAATTTTTTTTCATATTATTTTTGAGAGAGAGGGAGTGGGCAGAGAAAGAGAGGGAGACACAGAATCCAAATCAGGCTCCATGCTCCCAGCTGTCAGCCCAGAGCCTGACGTGGGGCTCAAACTCATGGACTGCAAGATCATAACCTGAGCCAAGGTCAGATGCTTAACCAACTGAACCACCCAGGCTCCCTGCATCAACAAAATTTTTAATTTTAGAGAATGTGTCTGCAAGCAGGGTAGAAGGGTGGGGTTGCATGGGCGTGGGTGGAGAGAGAGAGAGAGAGAGAGGGAGAGGGAGAGGGAGAGAGAGAATATCCCAAGCAGGCTCCACATTCAGTGCAGAGCCCACCATGGGGCTCACTCCCACAATCCTGGGCTCATGACCTAAGCTGAAATCAAGAGTCAGATACTCAACTGACTGAGCCATCTAGGTGCCCCAACAGATTTATAATTATTACATTATGTATTTTCTTTTTTAAAAAATTTTCTTAAATGTGTATTTTTGAGAGAGGGAGAGAGAAAGAGACCTAGCGAGGGAGGAGCAAAGAGAAAAGAAGACATAGAATCCAAAGCAGGCTCTAGGCTCTGAGCTGTCAGCACAGAGCCCAATGTGGGGCTCGAACTCACAATCCACAGGATCATGACCTGAGCTGAAGTTGAAAGCTTAACTGACTAAGTCACCCAGGTGCCCCTATAATTGTCTTTTAAATTAGGTAGAAGGGGGAAAGTTATAAACCAAAAAATACATTTATAATGTATGCTAGTCATGAGTTCTCAGTTTTCACTTATCTAGTAATATTTTTTAATTAAAAATTTTAAAATGTTTATTCATTTTTTGAGAAACAGATTGCAAGCGGGGGAAGGGGCGGAGAGAGAGGGAGCCACAGAATCAGAAGCATCCTCTAGGCTCTGAGCCTTGAGCACAGAGCCCAACGCAGGGCTTGAACTCATGAACCATGAGATCATGACCTGAGCCAGAGTTGGCCACCTAACCAACTGAGCCCCCCAGGCACCCCACTTTTATCTAGTAAGATCTTATTTACTTTATTTTTATTTAATTTTATTGATTTAATTTTTGTTTATTTATTAGAGAAACAGAGTCTGAGTGGGGGAGGGGGGCAGAGAGAGAGGGAGCACAGTATCTGAAGCAGGCTCCAGGAAGCTCTGATCTGTTAGCTTGGAGCCTTACATGGGGCTTGGAACTCATGAACTACTACGAGATCATGACCTGAACTGAAGTCAGACACTTAACCAACTGAACTCAGATGCCCCTATCTAGTAATAACTTTTAATTCACCTTCAGTTTTTGAAGAATAGTTTTGCCGGTTATAGAAATTTTGGTTGATAAGTTTTGTTTTTTCAACATTTAATGTAATTTCACTGCCTTCCTGGTTTCTGAAGTGATGTCTTGAGGATCCCTGGTGTTTGATCATTGTGTCTCTTGCTGCTTTGAAGGTTGTCTTTGTCTTTCAGCAGATTATAGCAGATTATACTATATCCAAATGTGAATCTCTATGAGTTGATTCTTTTGGCAGTTTATTGAACTTCTTGTTCTTGAGGCTTAATGTTTTTCATTAAATTTAGGTATTTGGGGCAGTTATTTCATCAAAATTCCTTTTTGCCCCTTTTCATTTCCTGCTGGGATTCTCAGTATGCATATGCATATGTTGGTGTGCTTGTTAGTGTCCCACAGGTCCCTGAGGCATAGTTGTTTTTTTTATTTCTTAGATGGAATAATGTAAATTGATATATCTTCAATTTCACTGGTCCTTTTTTCCTTTGGTGCAAATCTACTGTTCAGCCCATCTAGCCTTTTGTGGTTGTTACTGTATTTTGCCACCCCAGAATTACTATTTGGTCCCTCCCCCCAAAACTATTCACCTTTTAAAATAATTTCTCTTCATTGATATTCTCAGTGTGCCAAGACATTTTTCACATACTGTCTTTAGTTCATTAGCTATGATTTCCTTTAATCCTTTAAATATTTATTGCAGGTGATTTAAGAACTGCCTGGTAAATTCAGTATCTGGACTTTGAGTTTCTGTTGATTGTTTTTTTTTTTTTTTTTTTACCCTGTGTATGGGCCATAATTTGTGATGTTTTCTTTTTCTTCTCTCTCTCTCTCTCTCTCTCTCTCTTTTTTTTGCCGTGTTCTGTGGTATTGTGTTGAAAACTGGATGTTTGAGTAATATAATGTGGCAACAGAATTTTTTGTTGCTGTTCATCGATTGTAGTTGTTTCTTTGCTTAATGAGTTTTCTTATCCAATTCTGTATTGTCTATATTCTGTGTGTGTGTATCTGTGTGCAGAATGTTTATTTAGTTTTAAAAGGAGGCGGGGTAGGAGGAGGACAGAAAGAGGGAGGACAGAGGATCTAAAGCAGGTTCTGGCCTGACATCACAGAGCCCATTGTGGAGCTCAAACTCATGAACCGTGAGATCATGACCTGAGCCAAAGATGGATGCCTAACTGACCTAGTCACTCAGGCACCCCTGTTTTGTCTATATTCTTATGTGTGTTCAGTAAAGTCTCTACTTGGTTAGTTGAGTGATCAGCTAATGATTAGACAGTGATTTCCTTAGTTTGATTTGATTTGATTTGATTTGATTTCCTGGTACCAAGAAGTCTCCTGGGTGCATTAACAGAGGAGCTCTATGTGCTTGTTGAGGCATGCCTTTAACACTCAGGCAATTTTGAACTCTCCCTTAGCCTTTACCTTCTCCTTGTACAGATCCTTCAGTTCAGCCAGAGATGCTAGTTTAGGGCCTTCTGATGAATTCTCATGACTTTCCTGAGCATGTGTATAGCCTGGGCATATGCACAACCCTACACATGGGCCTGGTATTTTAGATTCTTAGCAATTTGTTAAGAGATTTTCAAAGCCCTTATGTACATGTCATATCCTTGCTTTTTTTCTCTTTCTTGTAATTTTTTTTGGTCTGTTTTTTTTAAAATGTTTATTTTTGAGACAGCTTAAGTGGGAGAGGGACAGAGGTTCTGAAGTGGGCTCTTTGCTGACAACAGCAAGCCCAATGAGGGGCTTGAACTTAGGAAAAGTGAGATCATGACCTGAGCCAAAGTCGTACGGTTAACGGACCGAACCATCTACAGCACTGTATCCTTGCTTTTCTCATTGATTTTTTTTTGGTTAGTCTGTTGTTCAACCTAATAAGCAGCTTTGAAATTCAGTATTTGCCTATCCTTATTAACAGACACTCAAGAAAATTTATTTTGACACTGCTCAAGCTATAGATCAGGTCAAATGTAGACAATCTTGCAAATGAATTTTTCTGTGAACCATCAGAAAGGACAGGTAGTGACAGTTGTTTGGAATTAAGACTTTGAAGCACATTCTGTGGCTGCTTGTCTTCAGTTTGAATGTGATATGATAGACTTAATTACCATAGCTCCTGGAGAGGAGGTCATGGGACTGAGACAAGTTAAAACACCACGAAGTTCCACTGTTCTTACTGAGGGTCAGCTCTTTTTCTTGAATAGAGGCCCTTCGATTTATTGCAAACCTTTGGTTATCTTCTACACTCTGAAAAATTGAGTCTTAAAATTTAGCCAATTTTCTTACTGCTTTTATCGAGATAAGAATTTTTGAGGTCCTGATTTGCCATGTTTACTGGTTTTTGTAGCTTATTTAGCCTTAGCTTATTCTTTCTGTCCCTTCCTCAGGCTCTTTTTCTGTACTGTTAGATGAGGGTCTTTCTGGATTTCTCATATTTTAAATATGATATATTGCCAAGGATAGTCACTGCAGTTATTTATAATAGCAAAAGAGTGAACAACAACCCAGATGTCCCAAAATACAGAAATCATTTATTTAAAATGATTCATCTATATCCATATGATGGAATGTTACACAGATACTAACAATCATATATTTAGAGATATTTTATAGGAAAATATATGATATGGGTGGGGAAAATTTATAAAAATTCAGTATATTAAAAATTTTGAAAATAAGTTTTATAAAAAAATAAACATGTATATATCAAAAAACTTCTGGAAGGAGCTGTATCAAAATGTTAGCATTTATCATTTCTGGGTACTGTTTAAATCAGGTGAGTTATAAATTCTTTTTGTCCTGTATTATGTACCATAAGGTTGTGTTAATTATTTTTTGTGTTAAAATAGTACCCATTATTGTTTTTCACTCATGAATGTAATGAAAAATTATTTAGCTGTTGATTTTTGGTGATTTGATATAAGCTCTTATGAATATTTGTAAAGATGCTATAAGAACAGTAATAGTAACTCTGACTTTGGGGCTAACAAATGTGTAAGAGTGGTTGTTAATCCTAAGAGTCTACTTCATAGAATGTTTTGTTTCACTGGGATATAATAGGGTGAATTACTAGGCAGGTGAAAAATCTATAGTCCCATTTATTGGCATTTCATTTTTTTCCTTTTCAGGCGCATATTAAATTTCCTATTGACTACCCATATTCACCACCTACCTTCAGATTCTTGACCAAAATGTGGCATCCCAACATTTATGAGGTAAGAGATATATGTTGTGAATTTCTCTGAAGATTTCCTTTTTAGATACAGTCCTTTAAAATAACATGTGTATCTCAGTATGTTGTGATAGTTATGCTGTAACCACAAGGGAGTATTCATGGTTCCCCACTTTTAGTTACTAGTCTCTAGTTTAATTGTTCCTAATTGAAGGTAGTTTTATAATACCAGTGTATATTATATATGATATAAACATGTCTATATGTAGATAGAGATTAAGAAAAATCTTTAAGTTTGTTTGTTTAATTAATTAATTATTTTATTTATT
Organism: Suricata suricatta; assembly: GCF_006229205.1. Classification (NCBI taxonomy): domain Eukaryota; kingdom Metazoa; phylum Chordata; class Mammalia; order Carnivora; family Herpestidae; genus Suricata; species Suricata suricatta. The sequence goes on along the minus strand of NC_043712.1, from coordinate 37,273,692 downwards.
TATTCTGAAAGCTAGAGTATGAGTAGGCTAGTGGCAGAGAGAGAGAGAGAGAGAGACAGGAAGAGAGAATTCCAAGTAGGCTCCATGCTGACACAGCACATAGTGCAACAGGTGGGCCCAAACTTACCACAAATCGTGAGATCATGACCTGAACCAAATTCAACAGTTGGATGCTTAACCAACTTAGCGACCCAGGCAACCTGAGATTTTTTGTTTTTTGAGAGAGAGAGAGCGAGAGAGAGAGCGAGCATGCGAGCAGGGAGACGGGCAGAAGGAAAGAGATAATCTCAAGCAGGTTCCGCGCTCACAATGGAACCCGATATGAGGCTTGATCCTAAGACCCTGGGATCATGACTTGAGCCAAGATCAACAGACTGATCCTCAACCGAGTCATCCAGACACCCCTCTTATATGTAAGATTGAGACTTAGAATCTTTGTTGCTATTCCTAAGATTATTCTGCCTAGGTATTAAGATTTCCATTTTAAAAATTTAGTGTATAAACTCATACAAATGACTATCTTCTAGCTTCACCTGTTGCTATGATCAAAGATTTAGCTTTTTTAAAATTTTTTATTTTTTAGTGTTTATTTTTGAGAGAGAGAGACAGAATGCAAAGGGGGAGGAACAGAGAGAGAGGGTGACACAGAATCTGAAGCAGGCTCCGTGCTCTGAGCTGCCAGCACAGAGCCCAATGTGGGGATCAGATTCACAAACTGAGATCATGACCTGAGCTGAAGTTGGACGCCTAACTGACTGAGCCACCCAGGTGCCCCTAGAGACTGAACTTCTTAGGGGAATTTATCCTACTACATTTGGACTGGCCTCCCTTCAGGAATTGCATCAGAGCAGTTGAGAACCTCTTTAAGAATAAATCCAAGGTGAGGAAGTTCTTCTCTGGAACAATTCACATCCTGAGGGAGTAATTCTAGTTTTGTTGATGAAAGGTACTTAGTTAGCTTTGGACTAATCTACAAGGATGCTGGAATGATGCATTTTTGTTTCTCAGGAGAATTATGTAAAGGACCTCTAATATGGAGGGCCTGGGGACCTCAGTTGGTTAGGTCTGACTTTGGCTCAGGCCATGATCTCGTGGTTCATGGGTTCGAGCCCCAGGTTGGGCTCTGTGCTGGCAGTGAGAGCCTGGAGCCTGCTTCAGATTCTGTGTCTCCCCCTCTCTCTGCCCCTCCCCAACTTGGGCTCTGTCTCTGTCTCTCAAAAATAAATATAAAAAAAAAATCCTTATATAATTAGCATATTGAACAGCTTTATTGTTTTCCACAACTTACTTTTTCTTTGAGGCATTATCTTTGCCTTTTCTTTTTTTTAATTAAAAAAAATTTTTTTTGACATTTATTTATTTTTGAGAGACAGAAATAGAGCACAAGTCAGGGAGGGGCAGAGAGAGAGGGAGACACCAAATCCAAAGCAGGCTCCAAGCTGTCAGCACAGAACCTGATGCAGGGCTCGAACCCACAGACCGTGAGATCATGACCTGAGCCACCCAGGTACCCCTGCCTTTCTTTCCTTTAAACAAGACAAACTGGTGTTCAAAAGGTGATGTGTAGTTATATTTCCAGAAATAAGCTCCCAGAATTTGTTTTCTTTACTGTCTTTAGTATTTGACATAATCATAATACTTATAAACAGTAATGAATACCTTATACTATTCTGTATAACAGAGTTATCCTATTGTAGGATAGAAACTATAGGAACAATTCACTAAGTTTAAATCCAAAATGAGTTCAGTGCACATAGAAATATTTTCCTGTCTCTGTCCATGTAGTATTTATAGATGTTATATAGCAAGAGAGAAGTGAGAAGACCCAAGCTTTTGTTTTGCTATTAAGAACTAATTCACCTAACAGCCATGTTTTTACTTGTTTCCATTTTGAAGTTGCCTATTCCCAAACTCTTCTCAAAAAGAAACAAACTAGGAAACGAATTCAAAACCTGAAGGAATAAAGTGTACGTAAATTCCCCATTCCACTATTTTTTCACTATTAAGGTAGACCATTTAGTTTTATCTCTTAAGATTTAGCATTGGATCATTATTTAAAAAATTTTTTTCATATTCATAATAAAATTTTCAATTGGAAAATAATGCATTCATATCTTATAAATATGCAGTGGTTTTCCATGCCATAAATGTTTTCTTTTAAATTTTTTTAATGATTGTTTAGTTTTGAGAAAGACAGAGCATGAGTAGGGGAGGAGCAGAGAGAAAAGGTAACACACAGAATCTGAAGCAGGCTCCAAGGCTCCTGGGGCTCAAACCCATGAACTGCGAGATCATGACCTGAGGTGAAGTTGGATCCCTAAGCCACTGAGCCACCCAGGAGCCTCTAATGTTTTATTTTTAAAGAAATGATAAGGCGTGGTTAGGAATTTAATTTGATATAGTCATGGTGGTCCTAAGAGACCTCTAGGGCACCTGGCTGGCTTGGTCCGAGGAGCATGTGACTTTTGATCTTAGGGTTGTGAGTTCAGGCCCCACTTTGAGGGTAGAGATTACTTAAAATCTTAGGGGTGCCTGGGTGACTCAGTGGGTTGATCATCTAACTCTTGATTTAGGCTCAGGTCATGATCCCAGGGTTGTGGGACTGAGCCCTGTGTCAGACTCTGCACTAAAAGTGCACCCTGCTTGAGATTCTCTCTTTCTCTCTGCTACTCTCCTCTGCCTCCACACTCTCTCTCTAAAATAAAACAAAATAAAATAAATCTTTAAAAAACAAAGAGAGAGACTCTTCTCACATAATTTATCTTTGCTACACTTTGGAAATTATACCAGAATTAAACTTGTTGAGAGCCTGTGTCAGTATTTGTGATTCTAAAGGGTGGGGCTCATGTTTCTTGGTTAAAGGGATATTCTTGTTGGTTGTTGCTCTCTACTCACTTACCTGTGTTGTCTCCTGTGGTAGAAAGTTGGTGGACTTCAATGTCAAATTGCTCTCTCTAGTCACCCACATGTTTGTGCAGTGTTATTTATATTAGAACTAGGAATAGGGGAGGGGCAGTGAAACAACCCAATCAGAAATTCCAAAGTAGAAGACTATTCAGATGTCAATAAAAGGGACTTGATGAAAGAGTTGTTGGTGGGGGTTCCTGGGTAGTTCAGTCGGTTAAACGTTTGACTCTTAGTTTCAGCTCAGGTCATGATCTCATGGCTCGTGGGATCGAACCCCTTGTTAGGCTCTGTGCTAGACAGCACGAAGCATGCTTGGGATTCTCCCTCTCTGTCTCTGCCCCTCTTGTTTTTTTCTGTCTCTCTCTCCTTTTCTTTCTTTAAGTAAATAAACAAACTTGGGGTGCCTGGGTGGCTCAGTCAGGTTTAGTGTTACACTTAACAGTTCATGATCTCATGGTTCATGGGTTGGAGTCCCGCGTCGGGCTCTGTGCTGACAGCTCAGAGCCTGGAGCCTGCTTTGGATTCTGTGTCTCCTTCTCTCTCTGACCCTCCCCCACGCTCGCCCTTGCACATGCGCTCTCTCGCTCTCTCTCTCTCACTCTCTCAGAAATAATCATTAAATAAAAGGAAAAGTAAAAAAAAAAGGTAAATTAAAAAATGTTGGTTGATATATTAACCTCATGAGCATTAAAAATAGTCTTTTATTGTTAGAAAATAATTTATTATGTAATTTTTAAAGTAGTTTTTTTGAAAGTGTATTTTGAGAGAGAGAGAGAGGGAGACAGAATCCTAAGCAGGCAGCAGGGTTCGTTCTGTCAGTGCAGAGCCCAGTGTGGGGCTTGAACTCAAAATCTGTGAGCTCAAGATCAGATGTTTAATTGACTGAGCCACCCAGGTGCCCCTATTATGTGAGGTTTTAAAAATCACAAGAGCTTTTGTTATAGTTTTGCTAAATACATCAATGTACACATTACGACAGCCCCGAAAGAAGTAAATGCTGCAGTATATATAGTGAATTTAATTATTTTAACAATTACCTTTATCATTGCCATGTTTGTGAAGTTTACAAATATCAAGGGGAAATTTGGAGAACAAAGGAAATTTAATATGAACTTATCATCAGTGATTGTACTATGCATCTACTCCTCTCTACTTTGTAATATGTTGAGTGAACTCAAAAATAGTTTCATGGTTATGTGTAACTGCATTCTCAGAAGTAGACAGCCAACAAACTCCATTTGCCTGAAAGACCATGTATTAAAATGAGGTTTTCATACACACTGTAATTCACTTTGACCTTTGTAGCTATGACAACTCAGAATCTCTGTTCTTTAGCCCTTAATAAATAAAATATAAATTTTTTTAGAATAGACTAATTTTTAGAGTAATTTTAGATTCAGTGCAAAATTGAGTGGAAAGCACACAGTATTTAATCTTTTTAGTACTAGTGCATTGTGGAACACAGTATTAAGCTTTACTCAGAAAACATAATAGGGGCACCTGGCTAGCTCAGTCAGAACAGCATGCAGCTCTTGATCTCCAGGTCATGAGTTTGAGCCCCATGTTGCGTGTAGAGGTTAAATTTTTTTTTAATAGTAAAAAAAAATTTTTCCCCCAGATGTTTTATGAAGGGGTATACAAGTTATTTTTCCTATATAGTGTGCACAGATGAACCAAAGCAGTCATGAAATGAAAGTTCATGTAAGATGATGTATTTTAGTCTGCTTGACAATCAGTATGAAAATATTTTGCTAATTTCACTTATGGTTCTAGTTTTGAAGAGTTATTATTCTTGATTCTAGAACCAGATTATTCTCAAATCATTATACTAATCTGTATAGCCACCAGCATTATATCAATTTGCCTACTATGCCACTGTCATTAGGGCATGGTATTTTTAAATATTATTGTTTTAATAATGATTAAAAATAGACCCTACTGTTTTAATATGCTTTTCCTAAGTCATGCTGTCTTAGCTTGGGCTTCCATAACAATACCATAGAGGGGATGGCAAAACAAAAGAAACATTTTCTCACAGATTGAGAAGCTAGAAGTTCAAGATCAAGGTGCCAGCCAGCACTGTTGGTTTCTGAAGACTCTTCTGCTTATCTCTTTGTCCTTACAAGGCTTGAGTAGAGAATGAGCTAGCTGTTTGGTATCTTGTATAAGGTTTTTGGCCCAGTCTACAGAACTGTAACTTTTTGGAATAATATACATTAGGCTTTTGAAGTGTTGAATGAGCCTAATTTGTTTGCATAGTTTATGGTCTTTGTACTTATTTAGATGGACGGTATGTATTAGGAGTAAAAATGGATGAGACCTATAATCAGCCTTTTAAAAGTTGAAAGAACTGCATATGTCAAGAGTCCTTTACAGTGAAGGTATAGTTATAAATTATATTTTAACATTAAGAAAAGACCAGATAAAAGCAACAACAATACTGTGTTAGTCAGTGTTCTCCGGAGAAACAGAACCAGTAGGATATATAGAGATATGTATTAGAAGAGATTTATTTATAGGAGATGGTTCATATGGTTATAAAATCTAAGATTCAAATGGAATCCAGGGGCCTGGAAACCAGGGACCTGCTGATGTATGTCCTAGAATACCAAGGCCCACGAACCCAGAGTTCCAGTGTTCCAACTCAAGAGAGAATTGGTCTTTTGCCTATCTGTTCTGTTCAGGCCCTCAACAGATTGGATGATAACTGCCCCACCCACTAGGATACTTATTCCAGTTAGGGTGGATATTCCTTACTTAGTCTATTGATAGAAATTCTAATTTCTCCTGGAAAGACCCTCACAGACACACTCAGAAGGAATGTTTTACCAGCTGGCATCTGGACAAGCAAGATTTAATGTATATTTATATAGTTATATTCATGTATTTGCAGATCTTATGCATTCTCTATAACTTTAAGGTACAGGAAAAAGTTTTCCTCTGGGCAGTGATGTGCCCAAATTTGGCTTCATATCAGAATCTTGTGGAGAAGTTGTTAAGAATAAAGAGTACTGGAGATTTCACTTTAATTGGATTTGGAGAGGGCCTGGGCTAGATAGTCTTCATTTTACATTTTACAACTGCCTTTCTAGAGCCTTAGAACTTCACCCATCCTTTTAAAAATAATAATAATAATTTATTAAGGTTAAATGCACATCATAAAATTAACCATTTAGGGGCATCTGGGTGGCTCAGTTGGTTGAGTGTCCAACTCTTGATCGTGGCTCAGGTCATGATCTCAGGGTTCATGAGCTTGAGCCCTGTGTTGGGCTCTGTGTTGACAGCACAGAGCCTGCTTGGAATTCTCTCAACCTCTCTCTCTGCCCCTCACCCACTCGCTCTTACTGTATCTCAAAAGAAATATTTAAAAAATGAACTGTTCATTATTTTAAAAAATTGTTAAATGTGTATTTTTGAGAGAGAGGGACAGAGCATGAGGAACAGAGAGAGAAGGAGACACAGAATCCAAAGTAGGCTCCAGGCTCTGAGCTGTCAGCACAGAGCCCAACATGGGACTCCAACCCATGAACCATGAGATCATGAACTGAGCGTAAGTTGAACACTTAACCTGACTGAGACACCCACATGCCCCTAAAAAGTTAACCATTTAAAGTGAACCTAATTCAGTGATAGATAGTACGTGGTCCCAGTGTTGTGCAGCTAACATCTCTATTTGTAAAGTATTTCCATCGCTCCTGCATACAACACCAAATGCATAATGCAGTCTGTCCCCATTCCATTTCACCCTAGTCCTAGTCTGTGACAGCGACCGCTAGCTTTCTGTATATATTTGTCTATTCTGGATATTTCTTATGATGAATGGAGTCATGCAAATGACTTTCATTTAACCTATTTTCTCCATGTTGTAGCATGTAGCAGTACTTCATTTCTCTTTATGGCTGGATGATACACCATTGTATCTATCCATCTATTGATGGACATTTGGTCTTTGTTCACCTTTTGGATGTGTGAATAGTGTGGCTGTGACCATGTGTATACATGTCACATGTATATATGTACATACATATATAAGTAACTATACATAAACATGTATACATACACATGTGTATATGTGTATACATATATAAGTCATTCTTTCATTTCTCTTATTTATATATCTAGGAGTAGAGTTAGGGTATCAAATGGATAATTTTGTATTTTACTTTTTGAGGAACTACCAGATAGTTCTTCAGCAGATGAACCATTTCACATTCCAACCAGCAATGTATGAGGGTTCCTGTTTCTCCACATCCTTACTAATACTTTGACCCTGCGTCTAAATTTCTCTCTTGTCCAGCAAAGGAGTGGACGCAGGATTAAAATGAGAGAGATGGCTATTGCGGGAAAAGCCAATACCCCAAATAAGGGTTCTTGCTTCATATTTATTAGGATCACAAGACTTAAAAACCTGATGGGTGTGCACAAAGAGACAGTGATTCTGTGAACATTAACTTATGGGCATGAGGGAATGGGGGTTTTGAAGATATGTGTTAGAGGTTTGGGTCAGTATAAACCCAAATCCTGGCAGCGGCAGAGGCATGTTAACAGCTGACTTGAGGGCTGCCCTGTTTATCTTAACCAGACTAGGGGATAAGACTGATAAAGCATGCTGCCTCAGGGTTAACAAGGCACCTTTCTTTTGCTAATTAGCTCTGCTCCAGGGAGCTTCCCCACCTGGCATATAGCTCTATTTACCTTTTACCTAATTTGGTCCTTCCTTCCTGTGAAAGCAGCTTTCTGCTACACTACTAAATTGAGGGGTGTTTTTTTTTTTTTTTGCCCTGAATACCTAATCTTGCTTACCTCATATACCTTTGTATTGGGGCCTTTGACTGCTCTCTCTATCCTCATTTGCCTAATCTTGTTTACCCAAATTTGGGTGTGAGTATCCTTTTGGCTTTGTAATTCTTTATGCCTTGTTAACCCGTGCGTGTAAGCCCAGGAAATTCCTAAGCTTATTCCCCACAATACTTGTTATTTTTCATTTTTGTTTCAATTATAGCCATCTTTTTTAAAACATTTTTTTAATGCCTTTTATTTATTTTTGAGAGACAGAGACAGTGCGAGCAGGGGAGGGTCAGAGAGAGAGGGAAACACAGAATCTGTAGCAGGTTCCAGACTCTTGAGCTAGCTGTCAGCAGAGACTGACATAAGGCTCGAACCCACGAACCGTGAGATCATGACCTGAGCCGAAGCCGGACGCTTAACTGACTGAGCCACCCAGGCGCCCCAGTTTTTCATTTTTATAAAGTCTGGTTTGTTGCTCATGCTTTTGGTGTCATATCTAAGAATCCATTGCCGGATCATCCAAAGTCATGAAGATACACTCCTATGTTTTGTTTTGGTTTTTTTTTAGAGGGTTTTATAATTTTAGCTCTTAGCTCTTCCATTTTGAGTTAATTTTGTATATGGTGTGAGATAGGAATCCAACTTCATACTTTTGTTTTTGGAAATCCAGTTATCCCAGCATCATTTGTTGAAGAGACTGTTCTTTCCCTGTAGAATGGACTTAGCATCCTCATCAAAAATCAGTGTGCCACATATGTATGTGTTTATTGATGGACTCTCAGTTCTCTTCTATTCTTCTGCAGGTCTCTCATTATGCCAGTCGTAAACTATCTTCTTGATTATTAAAGGTTTATAGTAAGTTTTGAAATCAGGAAGTGTGAGTCTTTGACTTTACTCTTTTTTTTTTTTTAAGATTTTTTTTTTTGGCTATTGTAGGTCCCTTAAATTGCTGTATAAATTTTAAGATCAGGGTTTCAATTTCTGGGAAGGGGGAAGCTAGGATTTTGATTAGGGTTCCATTGAAACTGTAGATTGTTATGTTATCATGAAGTCTTCTCACTCATGAACACAGGATGTATTTATTTAGGTGTTTAATTTTCTTGAGCAGTGTTTTATAGTTTTCTCTGTACAAGTCTTTCACCTCCTTGATTAGATGTATTCCTACGTTGTGTTTTGTTATTTTAGATGCCATTGTAAATGGAATTGTTTTCTTAATATCCTGCTTAGGTTATTGCTGGTATTTAGAAATAAACCTGATATTTGAGTGTTGATCTTCCATCTTACAACTTTGCCAAATTTGTTTATTAGCTTTAGTAGCTTTATTGTGAGTTCTTTGTAATTTCTTTGTCTTTTTTTTTAATTTATAGTTTAAGGGCGCCTGGGTGGCTCAGTCGGTTAAGCCTCCGACTTCGGCTCAGGTCAGATCTCACGTTCGTGGGTTCGAGCCCTGCGTCAGGCTCTGGGCTGACAGCCAGCTCAGAGCCTGGAGCCTGCTTCCGGTTCTGTGTCTCCTTCTCTCTCTGCCCCTCCCCTTCTCATGCTCTGTCTCTCTCTGTATCAAAAATAAATAAAACATTAAAAAAATTAAAAAAAATTTATAGTTTATTGTCAAGTTGGTTTCCATATGTTTCTTTGTCATTTTAAAAATAATTTTACTTTTTCCTTTCCAGTTTGTATTTCTCTTACTGCTTTAAGAGACAGTGTTAAATAGCAGTGGTAAAAATAGTTATCATTGTCCTGTTCTTTTTTTTTTTTTTTAATAAGTTTTATATTTCTTTTATTTATTCTGAGAATGAGAGAGCATCAGCCAGGGGAGGGCAGAGAGAAAGGAGAGAGACTCCCAAGCAGGCTCCACACTGTCAGCACAGATCCGGATGCGGGGGTCCTTCTAACACACCATAAGATCATGACATGAGCTGAGATCAAGAGTCAGATGCTCAAACCGACTGAGCCACCTAGATGCTCCAATCCTTGTTCTGTTCTTGATCCTCTAAGGGAAAGAGTTCACCGTTTACTATAATGCTAGCTGTGGGCTTTAAAAAAAAATGCCCCTTATAATGTGAATAGTTCTTTTTCTGTTTATAGTTTTTTGAGTGTTTTTATCATAAAAATATTGGGTTTTTTCAAATGTTTATTTTTGAGAGAGAATGCACAGGGAAGGGGCAGAGAGAAATGGAGAGTAAGAATCTCAAGTAGACTGTCTGCTATCCACACAGAGCCCAACATGGGGCTCTATCCCACAAACGGTGAAATCATGACTGGAGCCAAGATCAAGAGTTGGACACGTAACTGACTGATCTACCCAGGTGCCCTGAGATGCCCATCTTTTAATATGTTGTTTCTAAGTAGATATCTATATATGTTTTTCCACTACTCAGAAATTTTATGTATATACATATTAAACTCTGAACAAAGTAACATATCCCTTTGGTCTAATTTTCGTACTGTATATTTATTTCATTACCAGTGGGTTCTTCACTATTGTGGTGGGTTGAATAATGGTCCTTCAGAGATGTCCACATACCTGGACATTCCAGTCTCTGGAACCTATGATATGTTAGCTTATATGTTAAAAGAAAAGTTAAAGTTGCTGATCATTAGCTGACCTTAAAATAAGGAGATTATTCTGTATTATCCCGATGGGCCCAGTGTAACCCAAGGAGTCCTTTAAGGTAGAAGAGGTAAGCAGAGAATGAGAGTGAGAGATGTGACTGTGGGAGAAAGGCCGAGAGAAATGTAACATCTTTTGCTTTGAGGATTAGAGGAAGGGGGCCAAGATCAAAGGCGTGTGGGTAGCCTTTGGTAGCTTAGAAAGAGCAAGGAAAGAGATTTTTTTCTTAAAGCCTTCAGGAAGGAAGGCGTGCATTACTGCTGACACGTTGAATTTAGCCCTGTTGGAACAGTATCAGACTTTGACTACTGAAGTGTAAAATAACAATTTTTTGTTTTAAGCCACTAAGTTTGTGGTGATTTGTTAGAATAGCAACGCAAAACAAATACAGCTACCCAAGCTTTATTCTACTGTTTAAGATGTTGGTTTATTTCTCTAGGCTAATTCATGTCTAAATTTCTCTTGAGTTGTTAAAATTGTACGTCTTATTCAAGATCCATCTCAAAACTTTCTCAAACACTAAGCCTTTTGTTCTTCTGCACTGTCTGCCAGGTGACCTCTGTCCAGTTATACCCTAGTTTCTCTCATAGTTTCTGTTGTGTGCGCCCCCCCTCTTTTTTTAACTTTCCTCATGGCATCTAATGATAATACAGAGTTTTAGAATTTAGTATTTGGTATTGATTTTATTTAAATATTTTCCTTTTAAAAATGTTCTGTTACCTTGATGTGGCTGTATATTTTATGTGTATGTCTAAATTTGAGTTGTATTGTAAGATTTTTGCACTTTTCTGTGGTTATACCTCTGGTTTAAAATTTTGAATCTAATCTTTCATTTTAGATTGAGATTGGTGGCTATATCTTACTCAGCCTTGTCTTTTCTATTGAATAACATTTGTGATGCATATGGTAGGCTATCCATATGTGTTTGACTTAAGGTACATGTGGATTGGGTCCTCTAATTTAAATTTATAAACCAAAATATAACCATAGTGATGAGTTTTATCCATATTCTGAGGGAGTAAAAATTATGTTGTTGGAGGCATATTTTTAGTCTATATAAACCATAATTATTAAAACTTCTAGGCAGATTTCAAGCAAGGTCAAATTTGGGGGAGGGATTTATTTCTTTGTATATACTTAAGGTTCACATGTATCAGAAAATAAAAGATACTTTGTTGCTTCTCAGGACTCTTGAATCTCAGTGCATCGAGTTTGTCTGTTTTTAAATGGGTTAAAAATTTTTTTAATCTTTATTTTTGAGAGAGCATGAGCAGGGGAGGGGCAGAGAGAGAGGGAGACACAGAATCTGAAGCAGGCTCCAGGGTCTGAGCCATCAGCACAGAGCCCAATGTGGGGCTCGAACTCATGGACCATGAGATCATGATCTGAGCTGAAGTCAGACACTTAACCGACTGAGCCACCCAGGTACCCCTAAATGATTTTTTTTTTTTGAAGAAAGATGGTGCTACAAGGCAAACCATAAGAGACTCTTAAATACAGAGAACAAACAGGGTTGATGGGAAGGGTGGGAGAGAAGGGAAAATGGGTGATGGACATTGAAGAGGGCACTTGTTGGGATGAGCACTGGGTGCTGTATGTAAGTGATGAACTACGGGA